>NC_133463.1:17481287-17784318 GCF_048565385.1 Saimiri boliviensis
ACTATCTCACAGGGTTGCTGTAAAGATAATAAATGATGTATGTATAATACCTAGCACATAGTAGATGCTTAACAAATGTAATGATTATCAGGGAGAGAAAATAGGACAGAGTAGCAGAAGAAAATGAGATTAAGCCCTAGGTTAAATTCTGTCTTTGCCACTTAGTAATTTGAAAAGGTTAAGCCACTGAAACTCAAGAGTACTCATCTTAAAAATGGAAAGACCAGGTGCAGTGGCTCTGGGCTGTAATCCCAGTGCTCTATGAGACCAAAACAGGAAAGTTGCTTGAGGCCAGGAGTTTGACACTGCAGTGCACTATAATCTCGCCCACTGCTGCACTCCAGCCTGTGTGACAGAGTGAGGCCCTGTTTCAAAAAAGAAAAAAAAAATTAGAGATAGTAATAGCCACCTTACAGGCTTTTTTGTTTGCTCAAGCAATGCACCTGACATAATGTGTATCACTTGGTAACCCTCAATAAATAATTATTATCATTAACATTATTATTGTAGGAAGATTCCCAGTGGGAACCCCAGTAAAACACATTTACTGACTTCCTGTATTAAAAAATGTTTACTTTATTTTACCTGCCTTATTTGACTTTATTTCTCAATTTGGTTTCCTCATTTTAGCCTGATTCCTACAGTTTAAATAAATATCAAATGAGCTAAAATTATATTAAAAATAATGTTGAATCCAAATTGGAAACATCTATTCAGTAAATTGGGTTAGGTAGATAAGATTCCGGCTTCTCCTTATTTGCCAAAAAAAAAAAAAAAAAAAAAAAAAAAGCGGTGGAGGGGTTTGTTTTGGCTTCAAAAAGCGAGATCCTGCAGTTAAGATAAGATAGAGATAGGCTTTAAAAGCTAAATGAAATAAATAGTCTTGTAAAGGAAAAAAAGGAATTTTTCACGAGTCCCTGGAAGGCAGCAAAAAAGCATCAGAACTGTTGTTTTCAGTAATAACCATGATTACTTGGTTAAAATACCCTGTATGAGACACTTTCTGTGCTTTCAGTGCCTCTACAAGGAAAATTAAAACAGAACACACAGCATTGGGGCCAATATGTTTCCAAGGTAGTCAATTATTAATATAGTATTTAGTTTTTAATGAACTAAGCCATGCATGTGGAGTGCTGCAAAGAGATCTCCATACCAGCCGAGAACAGGTGTTAGTATAAGCTTTGCCCGTATGCTTACCAACTGAGGAGCACCCATTAAAATGATAATAATCTAATAAAAATTACTTTATATCCAGTGAATTTAGAAACTCCTCTGTGCATTGGAAAAGGATTTTATGCCCATTGCCATGGCAGAAATAGGACTGGAGTAACAAGAATCCACACCCAAGGCACCCTGGATATTCTGAGTTTCTAGAGTGTGGATTTTCCCTGTAAGCCTCCCTTTCTCCAAAAGGCTGTCCCAGGCAATCAGGACAGTTAGTTATTTTTGTAGCTTCCCAGGAAGGACAAACAGTTATCCACTCACCAACATCCTCTTTAGCATAAGGAAAAGACCCAGACGTTTAGTAAAAACAATGCCACATTGTCTGCTGTAGAAGACTAGAAGCCTGGGTGAAGCCATGGGTGTCCTTGGGAGCCGACCTCAGCCTCTTTTGTCCCAAAGGTCCTCGGGTGGTTGCTGAGGAAATGCCAAGCCTTCCTTGAGCTGGTGGTTTCCTAGCAAATTCCTGATTTCAGGCTGCTCATAGCAAACACTGGGATAAATGTGAAGTCAGATGAGCCCCATCTTCACAATTTTTACCACTTTTCATGACAGGCTCTACTCTGTTTCAGCTGAGCTTGGAAAACTTTCCTTTTGCTTTCTACCAAAAACTGAGCCCAGAAAAGTGTAAGAATTTAGTTACAATGTAGGGTAAAAATGGAAAACTAAAAGCTCTCTTCATTGTAACCAGAACTAAATTCCTCTAAGCTAATGGATTAAAGGTCCACTGTAGGAAATTTAGGCAAGTGGCCAAGTATACGTGACATAGGCTCCCAGGTATTCACCCACCTCACCTACCTGTGGAGTTTCCAGGGCCCTGTCTACTACACAATGGACTGTATGCCGTAATTCTCGCTGGCTGCTTCCCAAAAGCCATCAAGGAAAAAACATAGCAGAAAGAACGAATTTTGGAGGTAGTAGTGAAGGTTTTCGTTGATTTAGTTTAATAGTAATGGGGTCCCTATTGAAATGTGGGCTATAGAAAGGAGGCACAGGGAGAAAAACCAGAGGATTTCTGAACGTTAAGATTTTGTAGAAGCTGTGAATGACAGCCAAGCAGCTCATTACTAATGCCAAATTCTGCCCTTTATGTATATGCCCTGCAATATTGAGGCTGATGAATATTGCATCACTTTATACTTCTGATTAGCATGAGGGCAAAATGCCTTAAAGGCTGCTTTGGTAAATAAAAAGTTTCCTATTTATAATAAAATGTCTACCCCTGGTTGGGGTAGAGTAAGGTTCTTTGCAAAAGAAGGCTTAGGCAGGTCTCAGATAAATACAAAGAAGGGCAAGGTTAACAGAATTCTTCTGTTAAACTAACTTGCTTCTCTGAGCTGCTACAACAAACAGACATGAAGGAAGAGGTCGCAAGAATACTGGGTCTCCAGGAAACCATGCCAGAACCTTCAGGGCTAAAGACTTTCGCAGAAAGGACTCAGCATAAACTTGCTCCCATACTGTGCATGGGCGTGTGTTATGCCACAGTCACCACACTGGCAGGAAAGCATTGCTGTCATTTTTGTGAAAAAAAACTTTGTAACTTCATGAGTTTTTTTTGTTTTTTGTTTTTTTGCCATGATAGTAGCTTTTAACATTCAGTGAAAACCACTTGTTCTAGCCAGTGGACTTGAAATTTGGAGCTTGGATTGGGAACCAAGAAGATATAAATCCCAAGACTATAAACTGGCCACTTTTGGAAAAGCGTGCTTTAGAAAGTATGACTAGGGCGAGCTGCCACCAATTAACAGTTCTCAGAATGAACTGGAAGCTTTAGCTTCAGAAAAGCAGCTGAGCAGGATTGGGGCAAAGCTGGGGTGAATGGTTACAATAGCAGGAAATGCAATGTAAAATTAAATCCTGTCTTCTCAGCATGCAGCCAATTCAAGTCTAAACTTTTATCTCTCATTTGTGACATTTTGGGAAAGTTTGTACAAATAAGTCCCCAAGAGGTCTATTTTTATTTGTTATCTGTACCTTTAGATGAAAATACAACCACAATAAAACCCCAACAGGAGCAGTAAACCCTCAAATCTCATAAAAATAGGATTTGCTTTTATCAAGGGATATGACAGAGTGATGACTTTATTACTTTGTGAGAGGCCAGAGGATGGGTGAGGAATAGGGGTCATTTCAAGGGATTGTATCTGTCATCTAGGAGAGCCAGTGAGTCTGTGATCTTCCTCACCAGACCAGGTCTATAAGTACAACATGTAGGGCATAGATAACTGTTTGCTGCTGGCCCCTTACGCAAAACCAACTCAACCATAGGTTGTACTGTGGTTGGCTCATAAAGGCACATACAACTTTGAACTCTGAGAACCAAGTAATTGCTCAAGGGCCCACTCCCCACTTCTCACTCCCCACCTCTGCCCTTACCACAATGGCTTCTCAAAAGTTGTCTCTTTCCGGGGGCCATATTGCAAATTAGTGGCCTGACTTACTAGTGCCTTCTGGATCTCTTGCCCTTCACAATGTGTGGAAACCACTTCTGACCTCTTAGAGCTTAACACTCCTGTTGAGTTTTGTTCTTGTTTGTATCTGTATTGGCGGTCTTTATGAAACAACAAATTTTCCTTGACCTCTTTGCAGGCCTCATGACAGGGGTGCCTTGCTTACTTAGCCCACAGCTCTCAACCTGTTGCAGGAGGAAGAGCAGCCAAGTGAACAGGTGCAGGAGCCAGAGCGAGCACTTTTAGGCACCAGCAGGAGCAGAGCTCTTTGTGGCCCTGTGGCAGCATCTAAGGGGGGTACCGTGACTCCTGAAGTCCCAGATGGCATGTGTTGCAGTGCTCTGCTAGCTTTGCTGACTGCAAACAGCTGAAGTGTTGAACAGCTCAATGGGCCCTCTACCTTTTCACGAGGGCAGAGGGTCCATGTGACAGCCTTTAGCATCCACACCCATGGCACCCAAGCTTTTGTTTAGCATCCAAGAAAAATCAGGTCACACAAATAAATCAAAGGGTGGTAAATATGGAGGATTTTATTACCAACGAAAGAGGCTCTCAGCAGGGCCATGGGTGGTTTTGGAAAAGGCAACATTCAAGAAGGAAAACAGGAATGCATGTTCTCACTTTCAGCTGTGGGTCCAGGCTTGGGGGTGGGACTCTGCCAGGGACCCGCCCTTTTCTGTCTAGAATTTCTCTGCCACCTGTACCTATCATGTGTAGTTTTAAGTAAGCTCACCCTAGTCACCTCAGGCCTCAACCATTCCTGAAGTAGCAGAATTGCACAGATATGACATAGATTTACCCTCCTGATGTAACCACAAGGCTTTGGACAAGTTCTAGAGACAAACTAGGTGACATGATGGCTATCGTTAATGTTGAGTATCACACCTTTCATGATTTTGCTTCTAGAGGTGATGGAAGAAGGCCCTTGACTCTCCAGGAAACCAAGGGTAATTGTAAAAAGCAAGAATTAAAGACACAGCCTCCTATTGGGCCCTGACAGTCAACTAGAGCTGTCACTGGGATTAGCAGAGTATCATGACAGAGAGTCCTTTTGGTTAGATGGGTCAGGCTGTTGTCACAAATCAAGTGAAACTTAGAGGTCAGCTGTCTCCTCAACCTGACTTGGGATAGGACTCTGTAGCTCTATGCAATTGCCATGAAGAATCTACCAGCCCACAAATCAGTAGCAAGCAACGTGAAATTATCTGGAGATTTTATCAGGGAGATCAGACATCCAACAGTAAAGTATTTTAAAATGCTCATTGGGCATGCTTTTTTCGGCAAAATTTTGTCTTCCTTGCTTGCCCTCACTAAAGTTTACCACTCTTTTCTTCCATCACATGGTGCCCAGCCTTCTTCTGCTGGGCTCCCGCCCTCCTCTGTTTATATTGCAGTTGCCAAGATCAATCCCAGTTAGGAGGCAACGGTGAGTTTACAAACAATAGCAGCAACAAAACAATTTTATGTGTTACATAAAAATAAAATCCTTAAGCAGGAGAGATGACTATTTCCATATTCATGATACTACTTGTTTCTCTTTCTAACCCTGGGATGCATGCATTATTCTCCATGACTGATAGAAAAGTAAATTCCAGAAAGCTTTAAAGTCAGTTTGCATAAAGAGGTGAGATACAGCCCCAAATCACATGACTCCAAATCAGGGTTATTTCTGCACCCCACAGGGAGTCAGTTACTCTTGGATACTTAACATCTAAGGGGAAGAAAGGGATTGTTGGTCCTTCCTGATAATTTTAATCACAAAAAAAATAATAAATTTTGACCGGAGTGAGTTTAGAGGTCTTGATTTGATCCAGTTATCAGATTTCCTGAAAAAATTGTGTTATGAAAAAATAAATAACGAAGACAAAGGAAATTAGAAACTCGTAAGAAAGAAAATAAGACCCTCATGCAAAGTATTTTTCTACAATTTTTTTTTAATCTTATTCAACTCACTTCGTTAACAGAGGTTCTCTTTGACTGTGAAACAGAAGAAGAAAATCTTTTCTTAGCAATAGCTTACACGTGCAGTGAAAGAGATGAAGCAGAGGATTAAGCAGGAAACCCAGCTATTTTATTGCCCTAAGGCATTACTCATTTTCCTGACACATTATGTTTTTAATTAAAATTACATGTGAGTTAATTAAAATGTTCACTCGGGCACTTTTTTCCCTTTTCTTGCTACTTTTAGCATTTTGATAAAACTCAGTTTCATTTTAACTCTGTTGCCTTTATCAACTAAAACTTTAGCAGAGTCTGTATACTAAACTAAAATTTTTTTAAACCTGATTTGAAAAACTTATCCTTATGTGACCAGGGAAAAGAGAGGTAGCTAGGGTGGAATCATTCTGGCTCTTGCTTTCTTCCCTAGTTGTTTGATTAAAAAACTATGCAATTGGCTTTAATAGAAAGTATATTTAAAAGGGAACCATGATTTTTCTTGCAATAGAGATGTTTTTCCATCTGCAATCCCTCATTCTGAAAAGGCTCATTGCTACATCAACTATGGTTATATAACCTCACATTTTTCTGACCACAGCTGATTGATTAGGCGCTAGTAGACATCCTTCTGGTCCAACTTAGCAACTGGTGGGCCAGTACCCCAGGAGAAAAAAATCACTCTTGAAAAATGTTGATACAGAGACACAGAGACTTTGGTTCCTGATAAGGTCTATACTGGAACTGTGAGGACAAATAGGGTGGAATTGGAGTCATGTGGGTTAATTTGCAAACAGAGGAAGTTTTTTGAAAGGTAGACCAGACAAGAAAAAACAGATGGTAGCAGCCACATGGCCTAGGAGAAAGGCAGAGAAGACCTTCAGGACCTTTGCATTCCCACTTCTGATGAAGCCTGGGCTGAGTCCTTACTGTATCCCTAAGATGGCCTCTTTTGTTTGTTTCTTTTATAAATTGATCTTTTCTAGAGTTAGCTAAAATGAATTTTGAACCCTTGTAAACAATGAGCTCTGATTAAAATAACTGTGAAATAACTATGCTTCAAAAATCGCTACACAGCCTGATAATCATTAAAAAGACAAGTCATAAAATGAATAGTAAGAAACTAACAATTGCAATTCAGGGATATGCAGGCTAAAGCTACATTGGTGAAGTCCAAGAGGTGATAAGAGTATTTTTTCCAACCACATTAGAACTCATCTACAAAGAGTTTGGGGAAAATCTTTATTTATTTATTTATTTTTGTATTTAATTTCAGGATTACATGTACATGTCCATTTCCTGTGATGTTTTAGTACAATAATGTGTTAATGCATATAAAAATTGGTACCCTGAGCAGCTGCCTGGTTGACCCATATTTGTTCATTTTTCTCTGTTACCTGGATAATGTCTGCCACATGTTTCCATCCAGATCAGATTTCTTTTTCTTTTTTCTTTTTCTTTTTTTTTTTTGAGACGGAGTTTCGCTCTTCTTACCCAGGCCGGAGTGCAATGGCGCGATCTCGGCTCACTGCAACCTCTGCCTCCTGGATTCAAGCAATTCTCCTGCCTCAGCCTCCTGAGTAGCTGGGATTACAGGCATGCGCCACCATGCCCAGCTGATTTTTAGTATCTTTAGTAGAGACGGGGTTTCACCATGTTGACCAGGATGGTCTCGATCTCTTGACCTCGTGATCCACCCGCCTCGGCCTCCCAAAGTGCTGGGATTACAGGCGTGAGCCACCGTGCCCGGCCCAGATCAGATTTCTAAAATACCAGTATTAGCCTAGATGGATGTGGTGCCCACCCAGGTTGGACTTTGTGCCATGGCTGGACAGCTCCTTGCCTGGGACTTGAAATCCATTAATCCGCTGAACTCTTGAACCTCCTTCATATCTTAAGTACTACAATCTATCATTATCATCCCACCCCAAATCTTTATGGTAAACCCATAGATCAGGGCGAAATCTATAGTACCTCATTCTTGCTTGCATTTGGACAGCATGTGGCTGGTGAGAAACTTACAGTGACTCTGACTGGTCTCCCTTTAAACTTATGATCATGAACCTCAAGTGCACCCATAATGCTGCCAGGCAGTCATGCCATTTCCCCTAGTCCATCCATTCTTTCATTCTAGCCCTAGAATTCCTTGATGAATTTGACTAAATTAGAGCTTTCTGTTTCTCTGCTCATATTCCCTCTTGAATCAATTCCAACCAGACGTTGGCCTCCACCCACTCCATCGAAACCCCTCTTACTATGTCTCCACTGGCCTTTATGTTTCTAATCCCAGTGGTCAGTTCTTAGTATTTTTATACTTGACTCATTGGCGGCAGTTAGCAGGCTTGAGCATGTCTGTCTCTGTAACACATTTCCATCATTTGACTTCCAAGATACAGTTTTCTTTGTTTTACTATCTTACCGGGTTCTTCTTGTTAGGTGTCTTTGTTGCTTATTTGTTTCTCTGACTCCTTAATGTTATGCTTCTCTAGGACTTAGCTCTTGTTCTTCTTCTCAAATCTATCTACAGTCTCACCGCTGGTGATATCATTGAACCTAATGGCCTTAAACAAAATTTCTATGCAAATGACTCCCAAATTTGTATCCTTAACTCAGACATCCCCTCTGAAATCCAGATCACTTTATTCACTTTCCTACTTATCTTTATTTGAAATCCATTAGGAACTTAATGCTTAAATCCAAAACCCACCTCCTGGTATTTCTCCTATTAATTGGCTTTATCTATAGCCTTCTCTCATGGGAGGGCTACTCTGTCTTCTCAGTTTCTCAGCTCAAAAGCCCGGAGTTAGCTAAAATTCCTCTTTATCTTATTTTCATGGTCACAATCATTCTTTTATTATTTTATAAGATTTTATGAGATTATTATTTTATAAGATTCTATGAACTTTACATTGAAAATATTTATCCAGAATCACTACTAATTGCTATCTCTAGTGCCACCACACTTGTCCAGTGATCATGATTACTTCAAGAACTTACAACTGGTTTCCCTGATTTCCTGTTTGTACTTCTACTATCCATTTAGAGTGGAGCAGCAACAATGCTTCTTTTAAATGTAAGTCAAATTCTATCTGTCATCTACTAAAAGCCCTGTAATGCCTTTCCTATTCTACTCAGAGTAGAGTCCAACATTTTTTAATGGCTTACATGTTACACAGCTCATTCAGTTCTAGACACAGTGACCTCGTTGCTGATCCTCCAAAACTCCAAGAACATTCCTCTTTTCTCACAGCTTTTCCCTGAGATATCCCCATGGCTGATTCCCTTATCTCATTTAATTCATTGCTCAGAAGTCACATTTTTAGCAAGGTGGGCTCTGACTGTCCAGTTAAATTGTTCTCTCCCATGTCCCGAATATCCTTATACCTTTTAACCTGCTCTCTCTGGTTTTCTATAGAGCTTATTATTTTCCAACATACTTTATAATTTACAACTTATTATTTGTTCTGCTTTCATTCTGTTGATTTTCTCCCTCACATGCAAATTAATCTACTTATAAAATTCAGAGGTTTTGTATGTTTTTTAAATAAATATTTCCAAGCATCTAGAATAATATGGCTGATAAATCAATGTTTGTTGAATGGATGAATGAATATTTCTAGGTGGAGGAGGCAGATCACAGATTAGGGAGGAAGAGATGACTTGAACTTACTCGGAAGAGTATGAGAGAGTTTTAAAAAACCCTGAATAGAGATACTCTTAAATCTTCTTCCAAACATTAAGCTGTGACATGTATAAGATGAGACTGCATGAAGCTAGAAACACAAAAAGCATGAAAGAAAGAACAACTACTTGAGAGCTGTAAGCTAAAACACTATCAGAACCTACACATGGTTGACCAATTAGCAGAAAGACCTCCTTTAACACCAGGTGCACTCAGTAAAGACCCCACAAAAGTCATGCCTTAGCAGTAGAGCCAAACTAGTCCTAGAGTATAGGCTACTCTAGGCTTGCCTAAACAAAACTTGAAAAACCTCCTTAAAAGAACAAGCTAATTTATAAGTAAATTCATTCCCTGTCATAAAGATAGTACTTTTTAGAGGAACACAACAGAATCCAGACAACAAAAAGACAATATTTGAAGCCTTTTGTGGTTATATATGAGTTTTATGATTTTTTTTCTATTTCTATGAAAAAATGCCCTTGGAATTTTGATTGGGATTGTGTTGAATCTGTATATTGCTTTAGGTGCACAGTATGAACATTTTAACATGTTTTCCCCAATGCATGAACCCAGCATATTTTTCCATTCATTGTGTCTTACTCAATTTCTTTCATTAATGTTTTATAGTTTTTGGTGTACAGATTTTCACTTCTTGGTTAAATTGATTCCTAAGTATTTTATTCTTTTTGATGTTACTATAAATAAGATTGTTCCTTGATTTTTTTAAAATTTATAATTATTGGTGTAAAGAAATGTAAGATATTCTTGTTTGATGATTTTTATATTTTGCCACTTGACCGAATTTGAATTGTGGGGGGTTTTCAGGGTTTTCTACATATAGAACCACATCATCAGCAAACGAGATACTTTTATCTCTTCCTTTATGATTTGGATACCTTTCATTTATTTTTCTTGTCTGATTGCTTTTGTTGGAAGCATCGTCCTTCCTGATTCCAAATTATACTATAAAGCTATAGTAATCAAAACTGAACTGTGGTGCAGGCATAAAAACAGACACATGGAAAAATAGAACAGAAAGGAGAGCACAAAAATAAACCTAAGCATACATGGCAATGAATTTTTGACAAGGCCACTCAGATGGGAAAGGATAGCTATTCACTTAATTTTAGGGAAACTGATATTCACATGCAAAAGAATAAAACTGGACCCTTATCTTATACCATACACAAAAATTAACTCAAAATGACTTAAAGACCTATATTTAAGACCTCAAATCATCAAAACCCTAGAAGAAAACATAAGGGAAATATTCCTTGATATTTGCCTTGGCAATGGTTTCTTTAGACATTATACCAAAAGCTCAGGCAAAAAAAAAAAAAAAAAAAAAAGTAGGACTACATCAAACTAAAAAGATTCTAAACAACAAAGTTAACAATTAACAAAATGAAAAGACAGCCCACGGATTGGGAGGAAATATTTGCAAACCATATATCTGATAAGGTGTTAAAACTCAAACAACTCATGATGAAAAAACAAATAATCCTATTAAAAAATGGACAAAGAACCCGAAGAGACATTTTTCTAAAGGAGACATACAAATGACCAACAAGTGTATTGAAAGATGCCTAACATCACTAATCATTAGGAAAATGTCAATCAAAACCACAGTGAGATGTTATCTCACACTTGTTAGAATGGTTATTATCAAAAAGAAATAACAAGTGTTGTGATGGTGTGGAGAAAAGGGTATTTTTGTATACTGTTGCTCAGAATGTAAATTGGTACATCATTATAAAAAACAGCACAGAGGTTCCTCAAAAAATTAAAAATAGAGGCATCAAATGACCCAGCAACCTCTCTACTGGTTATATGCCCAGAGGAAATGAAATCAGCACCTTGCGTAGATATCTGCAATCCAATGTTCATTGCAGCACAATATTCAACATAATTATTTCCAATAGACAAGATATGGAGGGGGACAACCTAAGTGTCCATTGATGGATGAATGAATAAAGAAATTGTGTGTGTGTGTGTGTGTGTGTGTGTGTGTGTGTGTGTGTGTGTGTATAATATATATGTACACATATAAAATAAAATTTATTAAAAAAGGAGATACTGCCAGTGGCGACAACATAGATAAACATGGAGGACATCCAGCTAAGTGAAATAAGGTAGAAATTGAAAGGAAAATATTATATAATCTCACTTACGTGTGAAATTTTTTAAAAGTCAAATACCTAGAGACAGAAAATAGAATGGTGGTTACAGGGATGAGGAGGGAGAGGAAATATGGAAAATAGGTAAAAGAGCACAGACTTGAAGACAGGATGAATAAGTCTAGTTCAACAGCCTAAGAACTATAGTTAATAATATTTTACTGTATATTAAAAGTTTGCTAAGAGAGTAGATTTTAGGAACTCTTATGACAAAAAAAAAAAGAAAAGAAAAGAAAGAAGGGTAACTGGAAGGAGATGGATAGGATAATTAGCTTGACTGCAGTAGTAATTTTGCTATGTATATATGTATACATATTTCTATGTATGTATATCCGAAACATCATATTGCACACCTGAAATATATACAATAAAAAGGAAAATCACAAAATCTGAATACTAAATTCTGTAATATTTATGGTATCCAGTATCTATAAAAACTACTATACTTCCAAAGCAGAAGGAAATGTGACCCATAGCTAAGAGAAAAATCAGCTAGTTCAAGGCAAAATATGGAAAAGAGAAAAATTAGATTTAGTATCTTCTACCCACACAGTCCGTGGAATCCCCATATCTCGAAGCCTTCCGAGCTCAACACCCCCACCTCCAGCATCACAGTGCTCAGAGCACCGAAGCCACACAGCAGTGTTCTTTTGTCTGTTCTCTTCTTCTGTACCCAATTAAACTCACTTGATCTGTCTGTGTATGACTCTATTTTACTTAGGTTTTCTCTCCTATGTATATCGGATTTCCAACTAGCTAATCTAATAATCTCATATATTGTAATGTAGAAAAGCGAGAGCTACAAAGGCTCCCTGGCCATTATCACCATGTGGTGTTTTTCTTTACCACCTGTGGTATTGTCATCTTACTCTAATTTGCAGGAAGTTCACTTGAGTGGGGGACAAGATCACTGGGTGGAAGAGATCACTTTGAATGTTGGAAAGTCATGGAACCACCTATTAAGAGAGTGTAGTTGAATACCTATTTTGAGTTTCGCATAAGGCTTAATTATTGTTACCAGAACACAAGATCAGGGAGAATGGACTGAGATGCTTATGAGATGCAGTTTGGCAAGATTTCTTTAATTTTTTCCTAATTTAGATGGAATTTTGGTGCTTGAGACTGACATGAAGTAAAGCTAGCCAAAATATATCAGGTGGCCACAGACAGAGGAGGGGATGAAGTAAGTTCAAGGAGTTAGAGGCTGACAGGAAAGAATGAATATTGCTAAATACAAAAAGGTAGAAAACTCTTCAATGAGCAATGGTTACTCTCAGCGTATTTTAAAACCTCCTGGATATTTGTACAGAGAGAGTACAGAAAGCCTCAGTTTCTAGTGGCTCAACCTTTTGACTTATCTTTGGAATGATTATTTCATTTGGAAATGTTGATTGTTGTAACTAAACATTTTAGTAAATGTTTAGTTTAACCTCAAATATGTTAATATATTTCTTTCACGGAATCAGATAACTATCTAATTTTGCAGAAAAATTACGAGTGTTTCTTCTTTTAAAAAAAATGATTTAAACTCAGCAGGCATCTCACCTCAGAAATAGCAAGGCATTATTTAATTTGAAAATGTTTTAGTGTGACATTTTAGGCATTTGAGGAAGTGCATAAAAGATAAGGTTACCTGACAGTAAGGCTGTTTCACAACATCATTACATGGATAACTACCGAAGCCATTTCATTTGCATGAAGCCATTTGATTATGGCATTGGGAATCGAGTGATATTGTGTTTGGAACCATTTGTGTGTGCTATATATTTTAGCATAATACATATTTATTGGTATTTTATTCGCAATATAAGTCACATGTTAATAACAGTTTAACAGGCTTTAGAGTCTTGCCTTCTCACGTACCCAATAACAAGTTGATGAGTAATTCCACAAGGTACACTTATCCATGAAGGGGTCCTAATCATATATATAAACAAGCATTTCCTCCACACTTGAGCAAATACTTGTATGGTATTGTCTCCTTTGTAAGGTTGCTAGATTTAGCAAATCAAAATACCATGCAAGTTAAATTTCATTTGAGATAAATGATGAACAAACTTTTAGTACAAGTATATCTCATGTAATGTGTGGGATATACTTGTACTACAAATTATTTATTGCTTATCTGAACGTTAAACTTAACTAGGCATCCTGTATTTTATCTGGCAACTCTTCTAGAAACATGGTCTTGTTATCAACTTTTAAAAATCAACCACAGATATTTCAAGCCAGTACAAGCCCCATATAGAAATTTTACTTCAGTAACATGACATTTAGAGATGGCTAGAGCTATCAATCCCCCACCCCCAACAAATCCACTGCCATTTGAGTTTTAAATGCTGCCAGAGAGAGCTGAGTGGCAGCTCTTTCTCATAAATTACATCTACAGAGTTACAATGTATGTAGGAGTTTATTGAGAGTAAAAGGATTTAGATTCTGATTTAGAACTTCATTAGCCCCATGAGAAGTTTAATTATATATATATATAAAAAAATAGATTGGCTTGGGTGGCGCAGCTCATCAGGTTGGGTTATATTTTTTTAAAAAAAACTAGGCCCCTGATGGGAAACTCATCATCAGTATTGATGGAATCTGGCCTGATGATCTGGCCTATCAACAAAGTCATTTTGCAAGGCAGGTCCTGGGTTGTCTTGACATAATTCCCCCTGGACTATGAATTCTCAGAATCTGTCATGGAGGCAACAGGGGAACATTCAGAATAGCTCATTGCTGGGGCTTCAGCTCCATGCTCAGTAATACCTGCATGCTGCTGCTAGCAGCCAAATGACACAAATGATAATTCAAAACCTGTAGGTGAACTGACATGAGGCTCTCTAGACTTCCTGCCCCTTCTTCCCATGCCCAGTGTTGTGCCCCCATGCTTATCTCCATCTCCACTTTCATTGAGAGTATTTGGAAGAAGGTTGTAGATGAAGAGGACAACTGGATCACATCTGTATCACATTTGCATTGTGTGGCAAACTAGTGATGTAGAGGCTGATGGTGATTCAGTGCTACTGCCAATGAATGAACAGCCCTATGTGTCCAGGAGCTGTCGACAGCATCTACTTCTGTGTGTGACTTGTGGGTGATTTGTATACCTCTTGCCAACAGAGTTCATAAACTAAAGATTAATGAGAGGAGGAGGCAACCCGTCAGGGACCATACATTAGTAAAGCAGAAAAGTGTTTTGCTTTTTGGAGCTGGAATAACTAGGAGGATTCATCATTGTTTCAGCTGACTTTGGTGTCTAGCCAAGCCAGAGGCACTGACTGCAAGCACATTTGGCTTCATCTTTTCCTCTGCCACCTCGAGTGTCCCAGCAGTCCTGCCACCACTGCACACGTTGTTGCTAGACTGAAAAACAGTAGTAGTTCTCCTCCTTCTTTCTTCTTCTCTGCTATTTTTAGACAAATTTGAATAACAACCTATTCCCCTCATTTATTATTCTTGATGAATGGTAAATTATTCTAATAGCATTGACTGTTCTATTCATTTATTATTTGAGGATGATTAGAAGTGAATAGCTATTACGCAGCCTCACCAGTTCCAAAAATTAGACCTTAGAATTTTGTGTTTTCTTTTGGCTCTGAGCAATTATTTCTATTGCTCCCTCTAATTCTGTCACACACACACCTCTTTTTCTTTTACATGTCGTGTTCTGTTTTAACTCTGGAATCATGATGCCCAGTACTTAAAAGTTACCCAGAGAAGTGATGGATGAGCTTCTGAAATGTGATTTCCCCCAGACACACAGGATTTTAAAATTACGTTTAGGTTGAATAAGGCCCCATAACTCACTCACAGCCATAGTATTGAAGTATACAGAATTCTGAGTAATACATGGCTTGCAGATGGCAATAGTGATAATGCCAGGATAAATCACATTGCTATTTACAGAACAGTCTGTGAAGTTCTAACCTGAGGGTAAAATACCATGCAGGGTGAAAAAAATCATCATTATTATTGTTCTTTTATAATAAAACTTGTTATAAAACCCTCTAGTCTGGGATTTTGAGGCCCTATCCTATGTCATCAGCCTTATCTTCCTTATAGTTTGCCAAATATACTTCACTCAAGTTGAAGTGGACCAAATGCTTTTTCTAACAATGATGACATCTTTCGCATTACCTGATTTTTCTATTTTTCTTGACCTGTGATATCTTTTCAGCTTCCCCATGCCACCTACCCATCTCCACTGGTGAAAATCCAATTCTCCCATGAAGGCTTACTTTAAATCCCTTCTTTAATCCTCTCATTTTAATTTTTTATTCTTTCTATGATACTACATCCATCCCCTAAAGGGCACTATTTACAACTGTTCACTGTTCTGTATAAGGACAGATACAAGTTTGATGGGCTTTGTACTTACATAATTGAGAGATTCTCTTTGAGAAAAAAAAAAAAGAATATTAAATTGCAAATGCTAAATGAGGTACAAAAGAGAATATTTTGGGAGTGATATAAGTGTGATGGAGTAAGGAACTCCCAAAATTCACTCCTTCATAAAAGCAACCAATAAAATGGCAAAAATGGGCAGATTTAACTTTCTTAAAACTTTGGAAACTAAAGGCTTGCAGCAATTCAGGGAGTTATTATTACAAAAAAAAAAAAAAAAAAGCTGATTGTTGGTAAGAGCAATGAGTTTTGTGGCATTTTTAACTTGTGCTAGTCTCATCCACAGCTCCTCAGCTCGGTGACACACTTGAAAATAACAGCCCACAGTCCCAGCACTAGTACTAGAGGTGGCCAAATGGACTTCATTTGCAAAGAATTGTAATGAAACATGCCTAGTACTAAAGCTGCAATGGGTGGTGGGTAGGGGTAGGAGATTGAGGTTGGTGCATTCTTGCAGATATTTACAGGAAAATGTTTTAGTTGCTGCTGTCAAAGGCTAAATACAACTGTTCGAACAAACAATAGACTAACCAAAATGCTTGAAAGCTGTGAAATGATATGCTTTTGCAAATAAAACATTTGAAAGGTTCTGAAACCTTACTGGGACTCTAGAAGGCCACACACACATCCAGGGTTGTGTGCATGCTTAAGAGAGCCCTGAGAAGGTTCTAAGCTCTTACCCATGACTAACCTTGAATCTTTGTACAAGAAGAAAGTAAAAGCTAAGGCAAAGTTGCAAACTGCCTGAAGAAGTGTCAAAGGCATACCCTAACAAACACACAAGAGATCCTCTAAAAAGACTAAACCCAAGCACTTGAAACCTCTGTGCAATCATTAGCTGGCCCTGAGGCAAATTGAATAGAGACTTCAGTAGCCACATATGACAAAGAATATGATTACATTAGTTCAGAAAAATCATGGAGCAAACAATTATGACAAAGAACAACAACAAATTCTGAGGGATGGAGGCAGGATATTCTCACTTCTAGACTTACCACATTATTATTTCTAAAACATCTAGTTTTTAATAAAAAATTATGAGACACACAAAGAAAATGACCTATGAGTAGAGAAAAACAAACAATAAAAAATTTACCAAAGGGATTGCAAATGTTGAATTTATTAGACAAAGACTAATTTAAATCACCTATTTTTATTATCTTTAACTAACTAAAGGACCTATATCTAAATAACTAAAGGAAACCATGAGAATGATGTCTTGCTAAATAAGAGACTATCAATAAAGATATTCTTTATATGCACACATATACAGATATTCTTTATATGCACACATATAAAGAAACCAAATAGAAATTCTGGAATCAAATGCACAATAACCAAAATGAGAAATTTACTGGAGTCGAAGAGTAGATTTGAACTGACAGAAGAAATCAGAAAGATTAGAAATAGGTAAACTGAGATTTATCTATTACATTTCAAAAACAGCCTTTTAGAATAAGAAAAACTCATAAATTTTAAATAACATATAAATAATAATTTTTTTGAAACTCTCAAACACTGTAAACTTCACAACATCCAGAAAACAGGTCAATTTTATTAACATAGTATCTTATATTTTTGTCATATTACAATTTTTGTCATTTATATATATAACTATATGATATTTAGATTACATTTATCTTATATATTATATCTTTTGAATATAAAATTATATAGTATTTATATTATTATATGTATTAGCTGTCTAGTATATCTCTATGACAGCATTTTCCCTACATCCTTATATTTGACATACTCTTTAACTGCCATGTCATATGATAGCAATGTTATAATATTATTTTCTATGGAGAGAACAGAAGTAATTTAGCTTTTCTGGTATGGTTAATCAAAATATGTTTTATTATTGATATTTGGAGTAAATTAAACATGCAATTTTAACTAGTGCTTGAAGTATTGTTTCAAATATTTTGCCCTAAAAACACAGAACTGATAAATTCCACTTCAAATAATTGCCATCAAAAATGAAAAGAATGGATGGCATGTTTACAATTCTAGTCACTGAATTTTGAGTTTATCTCTATCAGGAGAAAACAATTCTGTTTTGCCTAGGGAACAGCAAGAACCAAATACTCCATATACAATGTTACATGTCTGATATTTGGAAGTTTGCCACGGAATCATTTCTTGTTTCTTGCTCCATGTATTTCAAATCTTACTCATCTGCATGACCCACATTTGTCTTACGTGGGGACACATTTATATGAGAAGCCTGCAGCCGCCGGCACTGTGCCTTTGCGTCACATACCAGCTACTTTGTCGCTGTGGGCTCTGCAGGAATGTTCGGGGAAGTTCTTCCTATGCTGGGACAGGTAGAAATGACTTTAACCGTAAACCAAAGGCACCCTCTCCCCCGCAAATCCTCATAAATATATCCTACTAACTCCAATTAAATGCATTTTTAATTCAGCTTCTCCTAGCTGAATCCCTAAAATTTCGATGGCCCTCCAGTGCCACACAATGGAAGAAGTATTAGAGTGGAATTTGCAGTGGACAAGACAGTGGTCTTACTAGGTTGTGAATCGTGTGGCTTGCTTTTGCAAAGTTTACAAAAATGTATTACATGGCTTCAGGACAAATGGCAGGGGGACACCTCAGAGCCTGAAAAGTAACTTGGGACAGAATGAACCCTGACACCTACGTTATACCAGCTTCTCACTGTCCCTGCCTCTCGCATGTTTTGTTGTCTATTGTAGACTTCCCACATATACAAGTAATAAATCTTACGTGCCCATTATTTGGCTGATATGCTATCTTGGTAGATGCCCCCCCGCTATTCCAAAAGTGTATACACTTTCTTTTGAGTATTACTCGCTTCATTCAACAGTATAATATTCTTAGAAAAAGGGTCATTTTGTCATAGGTATAAGAGTAGCTTCATGCCCCTGCTGACACTTTCCATACTCTATAAAGAACCCTTTGTACTCTGCTTGTACAAATCCTGGCTCAGTCATTTACTACTTGTATGAGGCTGGCCAGGTTACTTGAACCTATCTGAGTCTTATTTCCTCATCTGTAAAATAAACACTGTTAAATCTATGTGGAAGCATGGCTGTGTAGAGTACCTGGCATAAATTTGTAAAGAACCAAGTACAACGCCTTATACCTAGTGGGTGCTCAGTTAAGTGGCAGCTATTATTGCTTTTACCCTTATGGTTACTTTTTATTTCTCATAGTCTCCTGATGGATTTGCTCAAAAGATTGTTGAGTTCTGTGAAAGTGGAATCTGTCAAATGATTCATGTTTGTAATCCCTATACTTAGCACAGTGTCCCTTACCTAGAGTAGGTGCTTAGCAAATATGAGATTGAATTGGCAGAGTTTGGACAAAACTCTCATATGCACAACTATAAGCTTCAGGAAAGAACATTACCTTGCTTTTCCAATGCCAATTGCTGCATTGGTGGCAGGGGGCTGGGGGGAGGGGGCAGAAAACACTTCCCTCTCAATAGGTCATGCCCTAGAGTGAATAACTAAGTAATAGGAATCACCCATTCCTGGTTACTGATTCTAGCTCTGTCATTTGCTAGCTGTGTAACCTTGTACAAATGATTTTCCATCTCTATGCCTCAATCTTTTTATCTTGAAGTGAGGATAATAAGAATTTCTACCTAATGGGGTTGTTGTAAGGATAAACCGGTTAATACGCTCCTTTTCAAGTATATACCAGTTTTTAGGGGCAAAGCCAGCAAAGAAAATGATCAATAAATTTAATGATTATTCATCCCCTCAAAAGTATCCCAGCACTGTGCTAGAATGTGGGTTTTCAGGGCCCTGGAAAACGCTGCCAAACACTATTCTCTGGCATGTCCTCTTGCAATGGTCCTCCTCATTTTGCTTTCTACTTTCTCTTCTCATTGTCCTGTTTATTATTTTTCTCCTCACATAGAACTCATGAGGCTTCTAGCTGGTTCTTATGTTTTAGCACCAGCTCATGCAGCTATTTACTTGCTTTTGAAATTCTTCACTCTCGACACCTGAACAAACTTTAGATTTGGTAGGATAAGCTGGATAGGAATCCATCCAAGAAATTTAATGAGAGGATTTAACAAAAGCTAACAGACCTCTTCAAATTAATGCTCACCATATGTAAATGTGTGTCTTTCCTCTAGTGACTGAAAATAGAAACATGAGTAAGAGAAAAACTTGAGTATCTGTGCAGAAGATGTCTGCAATGTGGCTTTAATTTCAACAAGCATTTTAATATTTTGCTACCATCTTAACAAACTGATAGTTTTCAAGAAAGTAGGGCATCACATTAATTTACAAAGTGGGCATTTTCACATTCTGTAGCATCAGGTGTCATTTCCAGGCTATGGGAGTCTTTCCTGTTTCTTGGACATTTTCCCCCTGGACTTGAGCAGGTCATTGCTCTACAAAATTTCTAAAGCTCTTTCCACTCAATTCATCTTTTTGTTACTGTTGCTTGAGACCTCTACAACCTATTAGTTCTTTTCCATTTTTGCATGTGTTTATTAAATTTCAGTGAAAAGGGCTAAAACCAAATATGTTCTTCTCACCTCTCATTCTTGGAATTTTATTTGATGCATCCATTTATTGTACTTATCTCTGCATATATTTATTTAAGTACTGAAATTACGTTGTGCCAAAGGGTATAGCAGCAGCAATTCTATTGAGAAATCAAATGAAGGGTGGCATTCGTCTGACAGGTACAGTGATTTCTAAGTTGTGTGTTTCAGTTTTTATTTTGGCATCAGGGCAACCTAAGGCATGCACAGATAAGAGGTTCCAATATAGCCGTGCCCCCACTTACTGACTTACTATGGGTAAATCTCTTACATTTCTAAGCTCTGGCATCATTTGTTAGGAAGATAAATGAGAGCAATTAAGCTTCAAGGCCATAAGTGCTAAAACTTTTTGGAATTAGTGTGCTATTAAAATGACGGAGTGTCTGGCTCTGCCCAGGTAAGTCATGGTCTTTCACCTCTAGCTCTGCTTCTTGGAGTGACCTCTTTGGGCCCTTATAACCATGCACATTGTTTCCAGGAGGCTAAATATAACCCCTCAGGCAGTGGTATGTATGGGTGGCCAGTTTGTTTTAAAAAGCTATCTTTGGCTACTGCTTAGCGTCAAACTAAACAGGTGATAGACATTACTTTTTAGTGAATGTTTACTGATCAGCTCACTTAAATAACCAGACTAGATGCTGATCAACAGTTGTCTCAAGAAAGAATAACGGTTGCCACTTTTTACAACTAACCCAAGGTTTGTGTGACTTTTTTTTTCTTCTTGAAAGTAAAACAAGCTTAGGATTTAATTGCTTTAAACAGCTAAAATGTAATTAAGATCGTATTGTTTAACTCTTTATAAGTGATAAGAACCAAATAATCAAGCTTCTTAACTTTCTTAAGAGAGAAAAGATCTTGAACAGAGTCAATAAATGTAAACAGACCCAAAAGAAAAATATTTGACTTATATTTTGCTTTTTAAATTTACTCCTAAATACCTGTGTAGTGTAGCAGCTTTGGAGTGTGAAAATCTTGTCTACCATAGAGTTACTGTGGCTTTGTGAATTATCATCATTGGCTGCTTTTTATTGTCTGAGCTCCTACAATGAATCAGGGAACTTTGCAATGTACAACATTGCAGTTGTACATAATTTTCCCAGCCAGTTCTCTCACATTCTAAACTGCACAGCCATTATTTCTCATTTCACGTCTTTCTCATTAAGAAACCTTTATTTCAGAGTACACAAAACACTTTACTTCAAAGTGACAAACATTTTTATAATCCTATTTTTTTCAATATATAAGTGGTTTGAATATATGAAGAAAATGTCCAATGAGATATCACAACATCTTTACATGTTGGATTAAAAAGATGCAGAACTTGAGCAAAGCAGAAGACCACCTTAAAGAAGCATCATTATTTTTAGTTAAATAGGGCATTCTAATTGTAACCTTGATGAGAAGGTTGCCTTAATATTATTTTATTTTTTATTATCTTGTGAAAGGATGACATTAATATTATTTGTAGTCAGAAATACTCTCCTAGGGCTTAACACTTCTCGGATTTAACCAAAGATCCAACACAAAATGTAAGAACTAAACCATAAAAATATGGAGTGTGAAGATGTTGTCTACCATAGAGTTACTGTGATTTTGTAAATACTGAGAAAAGTAGTCTGATACGCACTAATGGTTTCACTATCTCTTCAAGTCATGCTCTGTTTTCTCTTGCAAATTCATTGCCTTTTCAAATAATTTTCTTGTCAATTCTCTTATATTCATAACTAAACACAGCATATGTTTAAAAAATATTCCCATATCATTGGCAATATATTTAAGAAAAGAAATTCATGTTTTATATAAAGTATTTAACATTTAAGCATTTTTAAAGTATTGAAAAATAAGTTATTTCTAAAAGCCAGCATATTGTATCATTCAACATATCAAACATGGGTATTTTACAAAAATATCATTCAGACTAAAATGGAAATTATATGAGGGCAGGAATTATCATCTGTTAACTGCTGTAAATCCCCAGGTTGAGACAGAGGCTGAGTGGATGCTTAATAAATGTTTATTAAATAAATGAACCAATTCAGACAATGTTGTGACATTTTAATCTTCATTTTACATGTATATTAGATTTATTTTTTATGTTTTAGATTTATATATTCAAATGAAATATAGAAACTGGTTAACAATGTATTTAATTATATTAGTAACATTTCCTCATATACTTTACCTTCCTCTGCTGTACTCCTAAAATTTTTTTAAGTTTATACAGAAAAAGAAGAAAATTTAAATTCAGATTTAGAATTAACTTTAACAACCTCAGAACTAGCTTTGAGAATTTTACATTTTGTTACTAAAGAAGTTGCTCAACAACCCACGACCTTTTTTTCTATTTTCTTTTTTTCGACTTTTATTTTAGGTTCAGGGGTACATGTGCAGGTTTGTTATATAGGTAAACTCATATCATGGGGTTTTGTTGACAGATTATTTCTTCACCCAGGTACTAGGCCTAGTGACCAATAGCTATTTTTTTCTGATCCTCTCCTTCCTCCTAACCTCCACCCTTAAGTAAGCCTCAATGTCTGTTTTTCCCCTTTTTGTGACCATGAGTTCTTATCATTTAGCTCCCATTTATAAGTGTGCAACCCAAGACTTTCTACATCGAAACTTCATGTATTGGAATTGTATATTTTAGCCTCTCATTATTCCTCTTGGGTGGTTTTATAAATATGTCTGTAAAACTGATTTTATGTGACTTTGCCCCCATTGTACATATTGTGAACTTAGCAATTTAGATATATTGGAATTTAGATCTCAACATATTTGCCTTCCTTTATTCTAATTATATATAACAAAACAAGAAAAGCAGAAGGAAGGAAGGAAGTCTCAAGGGAAAATTTAGAATGGAAAAAATCCATATGAAAAGGTTCAAAATAAAAGAAGAGGGCACAAAGTGATTTTTAAAGATAGTGTTATTCTTGTCTTGTTTTCTTTCCTTTTAAATGTTAAGTTTGAGACTTAAAGACTTTTGCTATATAAGAAAAATCAGCAAGACACCAACTATAATTGTGACTTATCATCTCACTGGCTTCCTTCAGCTTTGGATTTTTAAGCATATTTGTTACTAGTTGTCCCTTAGGTCATCAAGCTCAAGACTAAAATCACCTCTGCAATCTTTGCCACTATCTAGGAAAGTGAGAGGGATAAAGGGAGAATAGGACAGAGAAAAAGAGACTTTCTTTATTATGCTTTATTATTTTGAGCCCAGGAGTTCAAGGCTGCAGTGAGCTATGGTTGTACCTCTGCATTCTAGCCTGGGTGACAGAGCAAGACCCTGTATCTATTAAAAAAAAAAAAAAAAAAAAAACAATGTTTACTTATAAAATTAAGGAGAACTTTGTCATGAGAATTATATGTATAGTTTTAAATAAATACTCATTATACCCAAGTGCTGTACATTTCCAAGGTTCTACTTTTCACACCATCTATAATATCAATTACTTTTTAATTCTTTGGCAAATTCAGTCCTTTATTTTTGTGAAACTTTTGCCTTTCCTCTTTTGTCCTCAAAATAAAGCAAATGGATAAGAAAATAAAAAATAAAGGGGAAAAAAAGAAAGATATCAGTAAGATGTTAACAGATGCCTCTTACTGCAGGGCCTTGGCATCATACACTATTCTTTCCACCAGAAATGGGTTTTCCACATCTATTTTGGTTTATAAAATTTTCGTCCTTCTTTAGTGTTATATCAGTTGAAATGACATTCTCAAGGGAAGGACCCACCAAAATATCTGTTTGCTTAATGTTTATCTTCCTGGCCTCAGCTCACAGCTTCCTGGTGACTAGGGACCATGAGTCCTTTGAATTTAGCATAGCATGGAGTCCGGCAACCAAATCATATTCACAAATGAATGAAAAGTAGCTCAGATTAATATGTACTCATTGGTTCATCCATTGCCCTGTCTCTCTCTCTCTGAGTAACCCCTAACCTGAGGCTCACTCAGCAGGTCATTAAACTGGAACCGAAATTTTCCTTATACTCTTTCGTCAAAATCATTCCCTGTCGCGAGCACAGCCAATATGATACAGTTCCCAAGGACAGATCTCTACTTGCAGTCAGAAACCAAAGAAGTTTTGCGGAATTTGATGAATCTACAAATATACTCTCAGAAAAGTCATATACTCAATAACAAATCCAAGATGATGACTATTTGATAATTTCCCTATTCTAAGAAATAGTAAAATAAGGATTGCTTAATGTTTCATCAATTATTTCCTTTCCATTCTGAATATTCAACATGTTTCCCTTCACTAGCATTTTTCTAATCAGTAAATAAATATGTTCAAAGCCCATCACACAACTCCAAACTAACTGTCTAACTTTCTTATTTTTACACCCAAGCTTCTGGGAAAAACTAGCCTAAAATAAATGTCTTGACTCCTTCATTCACCATTCTACTCATTACAATGGGACTTCTGGCCTTATTACTCAATGAAAAACAACTGAAGACCCCCCAGATGTTATATACAATAGACACATTTTTTCAGTCTTTCTTTTTATTTGGCCACTTTGTGGCATTTGGCTTTATCAAAAACTCTATTGAAAATTCTTTCCAGATTTTGTTATTTGCCATAATTCCTCCCTGAATTTTTTTCTCTCTCTGGCCTCCCTTTTTCCATCAGTCTCCTTTGTTGACTCCTCTTCTCCCATTTGCTCCCTAACTGTTGGTGTGCTACAAAATTCGACACATTACCACTGCCCCTCCCATTCCATACACACCCTGGGAAAATCACATCCTTATGCAAACAGATGGACATAGCAATGTCTTCCATATCTGCCTCCCTAGCCAAAATCTCTTCTAAGGAGATACTACTGGTTCTCTTCAAGTGGAAATCTCATAGTTATCCCTAGTTGGACATGTTCAAAGCTAGAAATCTACAAATCAGCCTTAACATCTCTTTTTGCCTCACCTTCCACATAAAATCCATCTCTGTATTCTACTGAGGCTACTTCTTAAATGTCACAGTTCTTTCCTGCTTCTTCCTTGCAATGAGTAGAATCTTATTTCAAGCTATTTCTCATCTTCATAACTATGATTACTGCCTCTCAGCTGGTCTCCCGGCTTCCTAACCCTAAATCATCTGCTGAACAGCAAAGGCTATGACTTTTTCAGCATGGTCTGGGGCAGAGGTAGAAATATTTTTAGAATAAAGAAGAGTGAATTTACCCAGAGAAAGTATACCTTAAAGCAATCTACACTCTTCCCTCCAGTTCTAGAATTATGAAGCAATGTTAGAATTCATAATTTGATCTCCTGAGTGCATGTAACTACTCAGGAAATCTAAGTCTGGGGTATCATTTATCACTTAAGTTGGTATCTCATGGCAAACTATAAGTTCTAGTATATAATTCATTCTCTTATGAATTTGATAAATAGATTATCAAATCAAATCTATTTGATAAATAGATTATTTATCAATAATCTATTTCTTATAGCCTGACAAATTGATAACATTAAGCTTTTAAATGTACAAAGCTCAGAACCAGATCTGTGTTGGTGGCGACCTATGCTAACTATGGCAACTTATCACTGGCAATATCCAGTGTGCAAATGTCTAATGACTCCTGTCTGCCTATCTTGTCTGGTGGTCTTGGACATATCATGACTGTGGCATTAATTAAATTATGTCATTTTTAAGATATCCCAAATATCTCCCCTGTGACCTTCTCATATCTGAAACTCTCAAATATTTCAAGGTAGTCTAGAGCTTGTTAGCATGCTTCTTGGAATCATCTAGAAACACATCTTGTTCAGACCCTGTAATATAAAGTTCACGAACGTATTTGGCACAGACTTGAAGATTAAACGTGATAAATAACATTGTTCTTTCCTAAATGTATGTTCTATACCCTATATTCATATAATTTCCAACTACTGAGCAAATATAATATTGACAAATTGTATCAAAAACAGATGACGTGGTCCCCAACTTGGACAAATCTATGTGCAAGCCACACCCGCCTTAAGTTTAGAGGGAACTTGCTAGGATGCTAAAAGATTTTTTGAACTACCAAGCTTTCTCTTTTCCATTATTTGAGTTAATCCAAGAGCCATCTCACTCTCTATAGATTCTGTCCTCCAAATGTGACTTAAATTCACCAGCCTCTACCTATTCCCTTCTGTGTTCTCACATGGAACCCTCATAAATAAATAGAAAATAACAGGAAAACAACATGAACTTTGAACTCAAAGAGAGCTGGACTCAGTGCCTGCTTCATCTTTTCCTCACTCACTCTGTGACCTCAGTGAACCATATCACCCTTTCGAAACTCAGTTTCCTTACCTGTAGAATAAAAATTCGCATTCTCACTTCAAGGGATGTTGTTCAAATAAAAGAGGTCAAAATAAGTACCATATATACAGTGCTTTAGAGGTACTCGGGGCTGGTGCAGTGGCTCATGCCTATAATCCCAGCACTTTGGGAGAATGAGGCAACAGGATTGCTTGAAGCCAAGAGCTCAGAACTAGCCTGGGCAACATTATCAAGACCTCATCTCTACAAAAAAATTTTTTAAACTTAGCTGGCCATGGTGGCACATACCTGTAGTCTCAACTAGTCAGGAGGCTGAGGTGGGAGGGTCACTTGAGCCCAGGAATTCAAGGCTGCAGTAAGCTATGATCATGCCACTACACTCCAGCCTTGCAGCAAGCAAGACTCCATCTCTGCCACACACACACACACACACACACACACACACACACACACACACAGGTACTCATATTTCATCTTTATAATAATCTAGATAGATAGACAGACAGGTAGGGAGGGAGGGTGGGAGGGAGTTAGATAGATACGTAGATAGATACATACATATATAGATACATAGATCCTTAGATACATAGATACATAGATAATCACTTTATAGATGAAGAAACTATGACACTGGGAGGTTAAGTAACTTGTTTAAGATCACTCAGCTAGTAAATGGAGAAGTTGGGATTTGAATCTAGGCACACTGGCTTTAGAGCCTGTATTTTCAATTAATAGGCTTTACTGCATATGCTGAGCACCTTGCATAGTTCCAGGTGCATGTGAGGTGCTAAATAAATACACCTTGTTAGGACAACTGAAATACCCTCTGATGGATTTCCTTAACTCAGATGTTACTGTCTTTCCATTTGTCCCACAAGTTTTTCCTAGAGTCATCTCTCTGAAATCTGCCTCTAATTAAAAATATAGACAAAAATGATCGTATTTTCCCATTGCCTAAGACAAAAGTCTGAACTTTTAACAACGGCATTATAAGCCATAAAATCTTAATATACAAATGATTCATTGTATTCGCAGTGACCTAAGAATTGAATTATGGTTTGTTTTGCATTACTTCTTCAAGAAAGTATGAAGAAGTTCTCTTTCTGTCTTTGGGAGAAGTTGGGGAAGAAAAATAGAAGTCACTGTGATTCATCAGGAAGAAATGAGCATATTCCTTCATCCTTCATACTTCAGGAAGAGTAATCAGCTTTTTAATGTTTTCATATATTTTTAATGCCTGAAGTCTTTCTGAAAAAATAATCGAGTTCTTTGTGAAGGAATTCACTAAATAAATGCTTTATGTTTTGTAGATTGATAAAAGTGACCAAATCCCTCGTGGCTGGCTGCCTGGGATTTGCAAGATTAATGTTAGCATCCTCCTCAAAAGACAAATACCTAAATTCATGCAAACCAAGCATATTTTAATTGGCAGGACTTTGGGGAATATATGAGTACGTATGTCTAAAAGCTTCTAGCATTGAGTGGCCAAGTATAGTCTAGAGGAATGGCCTCCTAAGAAGGACTCTCTGAAGCAAAGACCATCAGTACCAGTTTTATTAGACCACACCTTCAGATGAAATAAAGAGCCAGGGTAACTATAGCAACATCAAACTTTCCCCACTTGATTGTGTGTCCTTTATTTTAGGCCCGTGTCAAGCCCGATGTCCTTTGTTGATCAAGGACCCCAGATTGTGGTAATAGACTTCTTGTCCCTATGGAATCTGGGGTTTTCACTTAGTTTTTATTGAATTTGCAAAATTAAAAATGGACCACAATTTATATCGTAAAGAATGCAAAGGCCAAGTCCTTTTTCTGTATACATGACAGCATTTAGGATGATAGCTTCATTTCTGTGGGATCAATTGTTTCAATGTCTCCTGAACACATCGGTATCACTAGTTTCATCTGCCAGGCTACTTTTAAACACCATCATCTCTCACATGGGCCATTGCAACAGTCTTTCTCACAGAGTCCCCTGCTTTTTCCTTTGGCATTCCTCCAATCCGTTCTCAAGACGGGAGTACTCGTATTGAAACAAAATTCCAGCCACACCACCCCTTCACTTTAAATTCTTTAATGTTGTCTCATTGTCTTTGTATAAAGACAAAAGTCAACAGTTACCAGCCTTATGTAGCCTCTGCCTGCACCTGAGCTCAGCTCACACCCAACCTGTGCTCTGGGCTCTAGCCATACTGGTCTTTCAGTTTCTCTGGACACCCCCTAGGCTGTTCCCCTATGGGAGCCAGGCACATGCTTTTCCTCTCTGTTGGGAGCATTTTTCCCTGGCAGAAAATTCAATCCTATTCATCCTTTAAATCTTAGATCAAACGTCAAGGATGTTTTCTGAGAATCCTTTTGGCCACATCCACACGCTCAGGCAGGGTTAAACTGCACCATGACTTGCTCCCATCCCCTTTTACATCATAGCTCTTCTTACAATTTTCAAACACACATCAGCTTTTATGTTTTTCTTCCAATGGCTATCTTGCTGATAAATACTACACTTGATGAGGGCAGGGCTTGTTTTGTCTTTTTTAATCAGCAATTTGTTTTGTACAATGCTTAACAATTGATCCAATGCATTTAGGATATATTTGTGAAATTAGACCAAATTTTGCATAATTATAAAATCTTAAAACTGGTATTAGGGGTAGGAGAGGGATGTAAAATAGAAACAAGGAAAAAGGTAATTTTGTGATGACACATTGGGAAAGATGAAGCCAAATAAGGGAAAATGAAGCTCATGACAGAGCAGTTCTTTGGTGGAGTTTGCCACAAGTGAAGCTAAAACATGGATGCTGATACTTACTGAGATAAGATTAAGGAGGTGGAAGACAAGGGCAATGAATGACATGGTTTTATGAAGTGAAATTCAGGAGACAGAAAGTAGATCCCCAAGACATGAAGTGGGTTCCCAAAGCAGGAGGCAACTCCCAGGTCATAAAATCAGACCAGATGCAATGATGTTATGAAATAACTGCACATATAATTGATAATAAAGAAATAATCAACTGAGCAAACCAGACCACAGATGAAGATACAAATAATTCTCATCCATAGTACAGACAAATGAAAGTTAATATTACTGAGCACAGAATTACTAATTGTGCTAACATAAAATAATACATAAAGTATTGACATTTTACTTCGTATAACAGTTTTATTGTTTTGTTTCCAGAAACGATTATTTTTGAGAACTTTCGTATATATCTCCTAATTTCAGTTTCATCCACCCTACCCTTTTAAATCAGGTCTTAAATCTTTCAACTGGGATTGTCCTCTTATTTTCAGGAATAAAACGCCAGCAGTGTGGAATATAGCAGCCCCAGTCCACGGTTCGTCAGTATCCCTCCCAGCCTTTCTGCTGTAGGTGTACTGGCCCAGAGCCAACTGTCAGCTTCTGTGCTTCTTTGCCTGAGGGCCTTCTCTGAGCTGATGCTGCCCTGCCAGGGAAGGCAGGAAGTACCAGACAATTACCTCCTCCTTCTCAACCCCTAGCAGCTCTCGACCAATGACTGATAGGAGCCAGTGTAGAAATACACCAGCTTCCTCACTTCCGTGGTGGAGGTAACTCTGAGGCTAACGTTCTACACTGGCTCCCTGAGTTGCCCAGTGGGAATAAGTCACAATTATTCACAGTGGAAATTTGTGGTCATTTACCCATTATTGAACGTTTTTGCTTTCCCTGTTTCATTTCCCCTACTGCTGTTTCCTAGTATCACCTCCAAAAGAAGCTACTTGTATTCAGTTATTTGTCTGAGGGTCTCCTCCCTGAGGAAATCCAAACTAAGACCTCCAAGAATTAACATGGAAACCTAGAAGTTTCCATGTTCCGGTATAGTTACCAGGAACAAACATACTGCCTGTGGTTTTATCTTAAGTCATTCATTCTGTTTTTTTCCTCAGGGTTTTTCTCATTTCTGTTCTCTGACAAAACCAGGAAGAAGAAAAATTTTTACTCAACGTTAAAGTGTAGTGGTGATTTCAGCTTTCAGATTAGAGAAAAATAAGTAAAGAGCCACAGCGTTGTGCAAACAAAGAAACCCTCAGTTAGAGCAATCTATTACAGATGCCATTTTGCAGAGTACATTAAAGAAAGGCAAACCTAATTGCAATCATCATGCAAATCTGCCCTTTCGATAGTTCATGAAACTTCTAGGTTTCTATGTTATTTATCCATATTATAGTGGTTGTTCTGCGTGCCTTTCCCCTTAATTTAAATTACTCATGGAAAGAGACTATTTGCATTTCTAACACTCACATCCAACATCTAATAATGTTCTATGAAATTATGAAATAATAACAGTGTTAATATAAGTTGCATAATAGTTTGTGGACCCCATTCTAAGAGCTTTTCATATATTAACTCATTTAATTCCTTGCAATAATCCTACAAGGAAATTCACTGACCCACACACACCCACTTTAAGTAAAAGTGAGTTCAACTTTAACCCAACTTTATCTGAGCCTTTCTAATGATCAGTGGTAGAAACAAGAAAGAAGTAGCAGTCACTGATGCAGAGTCAGGATCTGGGAGTCCCTGAACTATGGGACTTTTTTCTGCATTGAGATGAATTCTGGTTTTGAATTAACATAGTGACGTTCATCATGTGTGAAGTACGCCCACAGAAACTGCTGATTTTCGGGTGTCTCTGTTTTCCTATCTCCTTAGTCACGAAACTGGAGAGTCCATGTTAGTTCTCATTTTCCAATTTTTACTGGAGTTGTGACTTATAAATATATAATTTACAGGCAAATTTTTAACAAGCAGTCTACACAGAACACATGTGTTCCTTTAGAAGCCTTGCTAGGTAAGAACTTAGAAGATAATAGACCCCCACACTCTCTCTAATTGTCTTCCAACTATTAAAAAAAATTGCCTGTACGCCTGTATGTTTTATGGTCAGGGAAGAATTGCCTGAAACATCCTTGAAGGAGGGAGAAACTTAGTTACAGACTTGCTGTGAATTTCTTTCTTCCCAGGTAATTACAGGTATCATCACCCCTATTTTATAAATGAGTAAACTCAGATCCAAAGAGGTGAAATGACTTGCTCAAGATCACACAGATTGTGAATGGTGGTTTTGGAAATTAAACTGGGCCTGTGGCCTTTGAAATGCACACTTTCAACTGCTCTAGCAGATAGGTAGTAGGTAATGGTGTTGCCAGGAACAACCATACTGCCCGTGGTTTTATCTTAAGTCATTTATTCTGTTTTTTCTCATGTTTTTCTCATTTCTATTCTCTGACAAAACCAGGAAGAAGAAAAATTTTTACTCAGCGTTAAAGTGTAGTGGTGATTTCAGCTTTCAGATTAGAGAAAAATAAGTGAAGAGCCACAGTGTTGTGCAAACAAAGAAACCCTCAGTTAGGGCAATCTATTGCAGATGCCATTTTGCAGAGTACCTTAAAGAAAGGCAAACCTAATTGCAATCTTCACACAAATCTACCATTTCTACAGTTAATGAAGACTGTACCTAAATTCAGAAATATGAGCAAATGCAGACAGAGACTGAGAATTTTCTTAAACCAATAATAAAAACCTCGTTACCTGGAAGTGACTATTTGCACCTCTCTATTGTATCACAAATGGTACAGAATACATTGGCATGGCCCAAAAAATGTGGGGGTGGAGAAATTCCTCTAGTAGAAAGGTTTCCTTTAGCCATACCTTGGGAAGGGATTCTATAATCACTTAGTGAAAAGATGATTAATTTGAGAATCACATTTATAGAAGTTTCTGTTTGATATATGATATACTGGTATTATGTTAAAGCTAGTTGTACTAAATTATACATATAACTTACTTTAAAGTGGGAGAATCATCTTGTGTTCCTTTGAATTTCAGTGTAAACATATTTATTCATACATTGGTTTTGATAAATATCTGTCTTCCAAATGACAAGTATAATAAACATTCTGGTAACCAAAATTGTTAACCCATGTAAGCAGTATATTTACAGTATTCTTTTTAAGCAAACCTCATTCATTCTTGGATGGCCCACTATAGTATTATTTGTAATGCCATTTGAATAAGTGGCACTCAGTGGATTTTTCTTGAAGGCAAGAATTGCTTTACCAATATCTTTTTAGGTTTACCCTACTAAGCTTCCTGCCCCAGAAAAATATATGATTTTATGAAGGATGATCCTGATGGGAAATTAAAACAGTCACAGATGTCTCAATTATATTTATATTCTTTTCTCACAAACAAACCCTGCTGCAAACCAGAATTTTTATCCCTTCACTAAGAATCTAAGAAGTAAAAATTTACATTTGCCATTTCACCTCCATGTCACCTTCCTGGGCTTTGATGTAATGCAACAGAATGATGGCTCCTATTTAATTAAACAGAAATCTGGATTGACTCCAGCTGTGAGCCATGCAATCAGTCCTTGTGTGAGCAAAAAGGGGTGTAATCCTTGGCCCATAGATCATTCCTGCATGGAAATCTGCTCTCACTCAAAGCCATCAGCAGGCCACCAAAAATGATTTTTTTTTCCATCTGAATTACTCAGAATGCACAGCTGCCCCCTGTTCCCACCTTATGAAAAGAACCTTAAAGGCTAAAAGAGCTTGATTTGTCCTTTTCCTGTAAGTACTTTTTAATCAAAAGAGGCCCTGCCCTGCCTGTTGATATATCTAGAATTTCTTTGTTTGCTGCTAAGAAGCACTATAGATGTGGTTTGCTGTTTAACGCAGGGCTTCTTTTTTTCATATGTATCTCTCCAGATGGGTGTAATTTGATTCTTTGATACATATTGAACAGATTTTTTAGAAACAGCTTTTTTAGAGGCAGATTTTTGTTGCAATATGACTTCATCTTTCTTCCAAAAGGAAGTATCTTGATCTTTCTGAATTGTGAATGGGTTTACTCACAAAACTCAAACTTTTAATGCAAAAGGCTGGAAGGTCCTTTCTGTTACAGATTCAGGCCAACTATAGGCCATGATAAGCGTAGGGACTTGTCTGTTTTGCTGGGGTTGATAAGGGTGGACAAAGACTCCTCAATATGGGGGAGATTGCCAACAAGGAGGTATAAAGTCCTCAGATCTACTCTGAGTAAGAAGTGAGTAAATATGAACAAACAGGGTGGCTCAATTATGTCCAGTTTAGAAGAGGATCACTGAAACACACACGTGTCCTCATTGTTTCTACTGAGAATGGATGAAAAGGCATCATCTTGCTAGAAAGAAGAAGGGAATGGGCAAAAAAGGATCCAATGATATCTTGAATTCGTATAATTATTCCTGATAGCATCTTTTAGAAAGATTAATCAAAGCATCAGGCTTTCTCCAGCATACTTCTGGTACATAGAGTTCTGCAAACCAAGTCAAAATTCCCATTACTCACAGAAGGTTTTACAACTCTCAGTGTTTTGCAACTTTAAGCACTGAGTGTGCAGATGGGTTTGATTCTCTGAAAATAAATAAAAAGTCCAACTGCCTGAGATTCTTCTCTAATTGCTGAAGCTCACCTGCCAAAGCAAATTGAAACTTCAGAGCCCAGCACTTTGAGTAACAGAGTGTATTAGTCTATTTTCATGCTTCTGATAAATTTATACCCAAGACTGGGAAGAAAAATAGATTTAATGGACTCACAGTTCCAAGTGGCTGGGGAGGTCTCAAAATCATGGTGGAAGGTGAAAAGCACTTCTTACATGGTGGCAGCAAGAGAGAATGAGAGAGAAGTGAAAATGGAAACGCCTTATAAAACCATCAGATCTCAGGAGACATATTTACTACAACATGAACAGCATGGGGGAAACTGCCTCCATGAGCCAATTATCTCCCACTGGATCCCTCCTATAACATGTGGAAATTATGGGAGTACAATTCAAGACAAGATTTGGGTGGAGACACTGAGCCAAACCATATCATTTCACCCCTGGCTCCTACCAAATCTCATGTCCTGACATTTCAAAACCAATCACACTTTCCCAACAGTCCCCCAAAGTCTTAACTCATTTCAGCATTAGCACAAAAGTTCACAGTCCAAAGTCTTATCTGAGACAAGGCAAGACCCTTCCACTTATGAGCCTTTAAAATCAAAAGCAAGTTAGTTATTTCCTAGATAAAATGTGGGTACAGGCATTGGGTAAATACAGCAGTTCCAAATGGGAGAAATTGGCCAAAACAAAGGGGCTGCAGACCCCATGTAAGTCCAAAGTCCAGGGGGGCAGTCAAATCTTAAAGTTCCAAAATCATCTCCTTTGACTCCATGTCTCACATCCAGGTCACACTGACACGAGCGGTGGGTTTCCATGGTCTTGAGCAGCTCCACCCCTGTGGCTTTGGAGGGTACAGCCTTCCACCCAGCTGCTTGCAGCAGCTGGTGTTGAATGTCTGCAGCTTTTCCAGGTGCATGGTGCAAGCTGTCAGTGGATCTCCCATTCTGGAGTCTGGAGAACTGGTAGCCCTCTTCTCACAACTCCACTAGGCAGCGCCCCAGTAGGGACTCTGTGTGGGGGCTCCAACCCCACATCCCCCTTCCGTACTGCCCCAGCAGAGGTTCTCCGTGAGGACCCTGCCCCTGCAGCAAACTTCTGCCTGGACATCTAGGCATTCCTATACATCCTCTGAAATCTAGGTGGAGGTTCCCACACCCCAGTTATTGACTTCTGTGTATCTGCAGCCTCAAAACCACATGGAAGCTGCCAAGGCTTAGGGCTTGTACCCTCTGAAGCCACATTTTGAGCTCTGCATTGTCCCCTTTCAGCCACAGATTGAGCAGCTGGGATTCAGGGCACCATGTCCCTAGGCGGCACACAGCAGGGGAACCCTGGGCTCGGTCCTCAAAACCATTTTCTCCTTCTAGGTCTCTGGCCTTGTGATAGGTGGGGCTGTCCTGAAGGCCTCTGACATGGCCTGGAGACATGTTTCCCATCAACTTGGGGATTAACATTTGGCTGCTTGTTACTTATGCAAATTTCTACAGCCAACTTGAATTTTTCCTCAAAAAATGGGATTTTGTTTTCTATCGCATAGTCAGGCTGCAAATTTTCTGAACTTTTAATCTCTGCTTCCCTTATAAAAATTAATTTCTATAACAGCACCCAAGTCACCTCTTGAATGTTTTGCTGCTTAGAAATTTCTTCTACTGGATACCCTAAATCATCCCTCTCAAGTTCAAAGGTCCACAAATCTCTAGGGCAGGAGCAAAATGCTGCCAGCCTCTTTGCTAAAGCATTCCAAGAGTCACCTTTGCTCTAGTTCCCAAGAATTTCATCTCCATCTGAGACCAACTCAACCTGGACTTTATTGTCCATATTACTATCAGCATTTTGGGCAAAGCCAGTCAGCAAGTCTCTAGGAAGTTCCAAACCTTCCCACATTTTTCTGTCTTATTCTGAGCCCTCCAAACGGTTCCAACTTCTGCCTGTGACCCAGTTCCAACATTGCTTCCACATTTTCAGGTATCTTTTCAGCAGCATTCAACTCTGCTACTACTGATGCTGCTGATAAAGACATACCTGAGACTAGGAAGAAAAATAGGTTTAATAAACTCAGTTCTGTGTGGCTGGGAGGCCTCACAGTCATGACAGAAAGCAAAAGGTGGCAAGAGAGAATGAGAGAAAAGTGAAAGCAGAAACTCCTTATAAAACCATCAGATCGCATGAGACTTATTAACTATCACAAGAGTAGTATGGAGGAAGTTGTTCCATGATTCAATTATCACCCACCAAGTCCCCCCATCAACATGTGGGAATTAATGGAGTATAATTCAAGATGAGATTTGGGTAGGGACACAGAACCAGATCATATTACAGGAAGTCAGCTTCAAGGTAAAGGCAACACTACTCCTTAAGGCAATGTCACTAGGGCATCCTGTTCCTTGAACTGGCAGTGAGAGGAAAGGTCATATAAAATTATCCTCCTAGACTAGTGGTCTTTAACCCTGAGTGCATGTAAGATTAAGTGCTCTCAAATTATAAGTGGGAGCTTTAATAAAATAAGAAGTGCCTGAGACTACTGGCTCTGAGTGGGACCCAGACATCAGCAGTTGTTAATACATCCCTGTCTGATTCTAATGTGCAACCAGGTTGAGACCCACTGTCACAGAGACACTTTAAAAATATTTGCTCCTGATTTCTAGATTAATTTTGCATCATCAGAACAGACTTGAATTGCACCCACTACAGGTTAGATACCAATAGGAAACCTTAATTCAGACAAAAAAAAACTGAAGTCCAGCTCATAGTTAGAAGTGATTATCCTCTTGGTAGGTGGGATAAACAGCAATGTGAAATTTATCTATGATGTTAGCAGATCCTGGGCCTTGTGCAATCCATTCTGAGGCAGTGGTACAAAGGGCTGCTGCATAACAGTGGCTATATCAGCTGTCACCATAGACCACAGTGCCCATGGCTGTGGCAGTTCAAGCAGTGGGGCTGAGTGTACCATTTTTGTCTTCCCAAAGACATTATTTAAACTGGCACTTTCTTAAGGGAGGAGACATCCAATGACATTATTATGTGGTAGAAGACACAAATTGGTTTCTTGAGGCCCCATATAGAATCCTTAAGGTTATCATTCACCAGACCTAATCATCTTTGGGTCTCCAGATAAGGCTAGATCAATTGGAGGAAATTTGGGGCCATAGTTGTGTCTTAGACAAATATCAGTTCGTTGTATTAAATCTTGTGTTCTCATTGACTACAACTGTAATTTCAGAGATGTTTATTTTGACCTAGTGTTTTACAATCAAAAGAATGTGGTTTGAAAATCATTAACCTAGATTCTTGACCCAGATATATCACCCACCAGTTGTGCGGTGGCAGGGAAATGAAAACACTTTAAATGACCATCACTGATATCCAAGTTTTAAGATGAGGTTTGGAGATATTAGGTGAATTCTCCAAGGCCATCCAGCTCTTAATTGGCAGAACCAGGATTGAAGCCCCTGTCTGCTTGGCTTCCCAATCAGTTCTTCTGACTATTATATGATGCTCAATATGGCCTTCCTGCAGTCTAGCTCAAAAATTATATGTTGTTTCTAAGAATTCTTCAGCTTACAGTACAACAATACTATTTTAAATTCCACTCTGAGATCACTCATTCAACCCAAAACACAATTTGCTAAGTAATTAATGTTATATAAATACTTAACAGAAGTGTTTAGGTATTTCACATTTATCTCCACCAATGTTTGCCAAATGTCTGATCTAAGCAAAGGATTAGATAGAAATAAAAAATGGACAAGCTGGTCCCCACACCTCAAGGAGCATTCACCTGTATGGGAAATAATTGTAGGAAATCGTGTATTGTATACTCATATTGTAAAGAGTGCCATAAAAGAGGCAACGTTTTGTAAAGCACAGAAACTTTTTTGCAGTGCATAGAATCATTCCTTAGCCAACCTTATAATTTTGCGTTTTCCTGTATCAGGTGCTATAGTCAATAATTCTAACAAGATTTTCTTGAATAAACAAAATTCACATAATAATACTTGAATCATGCATTTCATTATGCACTCCTGTTTGCCATTCGATTCATACATACATTTGGGGATTTGTTTCTTGCAGAAGGGTGTTGGCAGGACAAGTTCCCTGTGTCAGCAACATTGGTGTCGTCCTCTTTGACAGGAGTTGGAAGGAACCCAAATTCCTACCAATGGACTCACTACTTTGAGTTAAGGCTTTGATAAAGCATCAGTGTGATATATCAAATGGCATAGATTAAGTAGCCCATCAATGACTTTTGAGCACATGCTTAAAGGACATTTTATCCAGAAGAATTCACAATCTCTAAGGGAATTAAACCAAAATAAAATGGAGACATCTCTATAAAATGTGCAAAAATTGGGTGAAGTATAGAGCTGGGAGACGACTAAAGAGGGCAGGATCATGGAGCTGAAATTCATGTTGGTTATGGGATGCAAGTCACATCTGGTGATAGATGCTCCCAAAGAGGATTTAAGAGGGGCGCGGACATGCAAGACACACTTCCTATCTTACTGCGGATTCTCCCGGAAGCAGAGTCTGAGATAACATTTTCAGTACAAGCAGTTCACTCAAATTTGATCCCAAGAAATGATAGTGAGGTAGTGGGGACAATGATACTGGGAATGGCAAGACGCCAGTAAAAGGTAGCTAATGAACCAGCGCAGTATTTCTAGGGGTTCTCTGAGGAAGTGTGGAGGAGGTGCCTCAAAATTGTTCCACGCAGGAACAGGAAGACTGGGGTGTTTCCCCACCTCCTCCCATGCAATTGGGATTTTACTGGCAATTGGACTTTGGAGGGGGGGCCAAGGCCACAAAGCAAGGATGAAGAAAGTGCCGAGGATGCAATGTGGGGTGCAAATGGTTGCTCTTGGTGAGCACCTGCACGTGAAACCCTCTGCCGCCTTGTGCTGAAACGAGGAAGCCTGAAAAAGTGAGGCCCAGCGCTGCTCAGGAGCATGTCATAGGCACCCACTCGACACTTTCGTCAGGACTAGGCCTCAGTTTTGTCATCTCCATTTTTAAATCATTCCAATAACCAGAAATATCACAATTTTAGTAGACTCAATGAAACATGGATTAATATCCTGTCTGTTCTCTCTTCCCTGGCTCTGAAAATTAAATGGAACACTCTATTTCAAAAAAGCCACTCATTAAAAAGCAGACCGGTAAAGACTGTTTCCAACAGAAGGCAATTTCCTCTTGAACAGTGTAGATGGAGACTGTTTCTTTTCACACCCTCTATTCTTTTACCCTGAAGATATCAATAATTAAGACTATCTTCTTCCTGCTCAAAGCTACTGAAGATGCAACTCATCAACAGTTTCCACTTGTGGAAAGTATAGACCATGCCAACGTGGGCCTCCTCATCACAACTGAGAGGAAAGTTTACAGTCCCACCTTCTAGTCCACCTCAGTTACCATATGAAAAGAGGCATCTAAAATCCCATCTCTAGCTCAGAGCAGAACATGGTGCTCAGCACTTATGGATACATGAAGGTAAAAGCCAGCTTCCCACATAAAATGTTGCTCCTGTTGCCACTGTCTTCAGTAGCTCATTTTCTATGAACTATATACATATTTACATAAATTTAAATATATAGCATGTGTTATTAATATATTATATTAAATATGCATTAATATATTTAAACAAATAATTTTATTTACATTTATTATAAACGTGTACCTTTCATTGGGTAAAATAATGATATGCATTATTTCTGCTTGGAGAAAGTTTCAAAGGGTCCAATTGGGAATGAAGGCATCAGGAAAGGTAAAATGTCCTTGCACAAAAAGGAGTGCAGTGAAAGTTGTATCAATATTCCTGTTATAAACTGATAAACCCTGAGCTCAGTGCGGTCAAGTTTTACATGCCTGAGCTGACATGCCAATCTGCCAGCAGTCATATGGTTCTCATATGGCGACACTCCACAGATGCCAACAAAATGTGAGACATTTCTGGCTCATTTCCTTTCATTTTCTTGAGTGCCATGTTGCCTACACATGCACACTCACATGCATGTGCACACACACACACACACGCACAAACATATGCACACGCCCAGATCTTTGTCATGCTGTAATAGCACTACTAAAATCCACTCAATTCCAGCAGTTCTATTAACATCACCTTATTCCTGCCTCCCTAGAGATTAAAAATAATTTGTCAATTAGCATTTAACATTGAGGCTATTATTTTCAAGATTTCAAACTGAACACTACTTTTCCTGTGAGTCTATGTAGATTCTTTTGAGTAAAAAATAGATTTTGTAGCACATATTGCTATGTATGATTGAAAGTACGCAGCTGCAAAAATCTCAAACAATTCTGTCCTTTGCATTTCAAAACTGATGTGTGCCACTTGTGTTGACAGAATGTATTGCTCCAGTTATTGTGTAACCTCATTACATAATTTCACTTTATAAATTTTTAATTCTTTAAGTATTTTTAATGGATTAAATGTATATTTCCTCATTAGGTCTATTGCATCATTGAATCTACACCATGTGTATTTCCACAGTGCACTCTTAAACATACCCAATTGTACAGAAACTCTTTGCTATTACTTTGCAAGTGGTACTGAGCAAATTAATGGTAAATGAAATCAAAGTGACACATTCACATAGTTATGACAAATGCAACTACACACACAAATGAACCACGCTTCCAGCCAAACGTTATCCTCAACCCCCAGCTTTGAGCAAGAGAGGCATGTCTGTTTCAACTCTGTATTTCCTTTATTCAGACCTTAATGGCACATAAATATTTGTAATTTAATGCATAAAGTATTTACAAATATAAATACAATATGGTCTACCTTTATCTTCTAGACCCTTATATGGAGTGAGCTCCTTAGGCATACTATATACAAAACGGATGGCAGATGGCAATTGGATAAAACTAATATACTGTCTGGCTCACAAATGAAGAAAAGTATCTAATGAGTACCATCTTCCCTCCCCTCCCTAAGGATGTTGCCACTACAGAAGATATGATTTCAATAAATATAATGAATTATTTTCATTATAAACACACCACTGCCAATTTTTTTTCACAAAGCAATGTTTATATAAATACATCCCCAAAGCAAAGAGAAATACGTTCGAATCTAAATTGAATTCATTCTGCAGCCTATAATCACAACGAGCTTTTTAGTAACTTTCCTTCAATATTCAATAAACAAACAACCACGAATTAGATCAAAACATCCAGTCTTTTGAGAGACAAAAAAGAGTAACTTTTAAAAGTTTTTTGGTCTGGTAAGAATATTCACAGAACATCAAGCTCTTTCCAATTTCTGAATAACCCAGATTAAAATGTAGCAAAAACAAAACCATTATCATAGGGTGTGAAAATTCTTATATCTTAGAAGTGTTGAAATGTGTTCCAATTTTCTTATACCTCTAAACAAGAACACAAATAAGAATATACTATCTACACATCATTTTTACACTGATTTTAGCAAATGAACATTGAGTAACTACTAGATGCCAAGCAATTGCTGGGTGTTGAAATGCAAAAATGAGTAAGACACGAAGATCCTGTTCTTAAGGACTTCACACTAACCCACTCACTTTTCAAATTGTTATGAACAATGCATGGACAATAAATAAAGTGCATGAGAGTCACAGAACCCAGTGGAGAATTCCATGCTGCACACAAACGAAAACCAGTTCCTAATCTCTTTTAGTAGAAGAAACCATACCACGCACAAGTCATTTAGAATATCCTGGGTATCCTTTTACTCACATACTTTCATTTGCCAGTTATTGTAACTTAAGTTAAATTTTATAAATCCATTCTTAAATATTTCAAACTCTTTGGAATTCTATATAAAATCTAGACTGAGATTAAACTTTAGCATACTCTTTCTTCATGGATAGAGTATTACAAATTCAATAAACAGAATTGTAATGGTATTATGAACAGAGCTAGAGGACAAATTGATTTTAAGCACATGTGAGAAACGTAATACTTTGAGGCAATTGATAAATTCATTCTCAAACATTCTTATCATTCAACAAAACAGGTCTCTTAAGAAAATGTAGTATATAGAAAATAATTAGCCTGAATATTAATGCTAAAAAATGTTATTTCCTGAAAAAAATCAATTGTTTTCTATTTCTTATTAAATAGGTCTTCTAAAAGAATGATTGTCAATGACTACACAGAGACCCAGAAATACCATTTGATCCAGCAATCACATTACTGTGTATACACCCAAAGGATTATAAATCATTCTACTATAAAGACACATGCACACATGTTTACTGCAGCACTATTCACAGTAGGAAAAACTTGGAACCAACATAAATGCCCATCAATGATAGACTGGATTAAGAAAATGTGTTACATATACACCATGGAATACTATGCAGCCATAAAAAGGATGGGTTTATGTCTTTTGCAGGGACATGGATGAAGCTGGAAACCATCATTCTCAGCAAACGAACACAAGAACAGAAAACCAAGAACCACATGTTCTCGCTTGTAAGTGGGAGTTGAGCAATAAGAATCCATGGATATAGGGAGGGGAATATCACACAACAGGCCTGTCAAGGGGTGGGGAACTAGAGGAATGAGAGTATTAGGGGAAATACCTAATGTTGATGAGGGGTTCATGGGTGCAGCAAACCACCATGGTACATGTATACCTATTGTAACAAACCTACACATTCTGCACGTGTACCCCAGAACTTAAAGTATAATAATAATAATAATAAAACACCAAACTATTTTTTAAATTACTTTGAAAAGTAATTAAAATTGTTTGCAAATTTTTCTTATAAAAATAAATTATTTATATCTAAATATAGAAATTACATAGCTTTAAATGTTTAATTTATCTTAAAACTGTGTAAGAGGGTTCTCATTTGATTGTTTTCTTTTGGTAAATTTCTGGACACAAAATTACTTAGTCAATGACAAAGATAATTTTTAAGTGTTTGTGTATATGTTGCCCAAGTACTTCCAACAAATTCTAACAATCTTTATGCTTAATTATATCACCATACCTTACTACAAACAAAACGTTATCATCTTTTTTAAATTGCCAATATGTCAAAATAAAATAGTATAAAATTAATAATTTGCATTTTCATAATTGTTATGTTGGACATAACATGTTATTTCATCTTTGAGTTTCATCTTTCTATACATGTTTGCTAGGGATCTTTGTTCATTTTTTTCTATTGAGATACTAATTTTTATATTAAAATTTATAAAAACTCTTTATATACTAACCTCTTACTTTTGCCATATACGTACAACAAGCATTTCCTCATTTTGGTCTGTCTATTCTTGAACCACATCACAGAGTTAAAGCAATTGTATCTTTACACTATTTTAAAATTTCAACTGGTACAATAACTCTCTCTCATTTCTTTTTCAAAATCTGTTGATTTCTAGTAATGGGGAAAAATTGCAAAATATTGAAGTCACAGGGAATGTAAAATGGTTTATGAATAATTAATATCTTTATAATACTAAGTTTTTTTCCAACTGTATTTTTGTTTCACTTTCTTTATGTACCTTCTTTATTTTTCTCATTTTCTTCAGAGAAGACTAGAATATATATAGTTAATTTTTTTGCAAATATTTTATATTTTTGGTTGCTAACGGGAATGGGGTCTTTAGTCCTTTATATTACTCTGTTTTATACACTGGAATTAGCTGATGTGTGTGTGTGTGTGTGTGTTTGTGTGTGTGTATGTGTATGTGTGTGTATTTTTCTAACCAATCATTATTGAATTTATTGGATGAATTATATTAAATTTCAAGTGCTATAAGATATTTCAGTAAATCTCTTTGATTCAGCAAGTCATGTGTATCTTCACTGATGGTAATATATGCTTCTAGATTATTTTATTATCTTTTTAAATTTATTAGAACATCTAAAACAATGTTATATGATATTGGTGACAGTGGGCATCAATGTTTTCCCCAGTTTTAATGGTAATAGCTCTAATATTTTAACAGTGAGTATAATTTAGCTATTGAAATAAGACATTTATTTTAAAGAAGTTAAGAAATGTCTTTCTACTTCTACTTCACTGAGGAATATTTAATACAAATAGCAATGGCCTTCATCAAATAAATTTTTGTCATCTATCACAATGGTGTCATATTTTTTCTCCTTTGGCCTGTTGATGTTATTAATTATCCTAATACCCCTAATATTAGAAAGTTTTTACATCTTTAAAGTACATATTAGTTTTGTGATCATGGTAAGTTTTCTTCATTTGTTTTTGAAATTGCTTGCTGGTATCATTTTCGTGATCCACTGATTTCTGCTTACATATTTATCAATTTTTCCCCTTGACTTTCATATGTCTGTATACACATAGATATTTGATATATACTTTTGTCTATTCCAATTAAATGGTAAATTTATTCATTTTTCCATCCTTTCCTTTGTGTTAACATCATGGAATTATCTCTAAATTCCTTTTAAAACATCTTTTTAAAATTTGTGTTTATTTATTCTTTTGAGATGGAGTTTTGCTCTGTTGCCCAGGCTGGAATGCAATGGTGTGATCTCAGCTTGCTGCAACCTCCACCTCCTGGGTTAGAGCAATTCTCCAGCCTCAGCCTCCCTTGTAGCTGATATTACTAGCCTGCCATAACACCCAGCTAATTTTTGTTTTTTAGTAGAAATGGGGTTTCACCATGTTGGCCAAGGTGGTCTCAAACTCCTGACCTAAAGCAGTCCACCCCACTCGGCCTCCCAAAGTGTTGGGATTACAGGCATTAGCCACCATGTTCAGCCTAAATCATCTTTTATAAAGTTTTATTACTCATTTTAATTAGTTCTAAACCAACCATAATTGCAAAAGTTTTTAGTTTTACTTTAACCTGTCAACGACAATGTTGTCATAAATGACAGCATTGTCATTAACCTGTCAATGACAATTGCTGTATGTTTTAAATTTTACTATTCAGTTCTGGTTTTATTGCTGTTATTAAAAATATGTATATATTTTTTCTTTTAGAATTGCTTACATTTCCTGTGGTTTAATATATAATCAACTTTTGCAAGCTATGATACTAAAAAAATGTATATCCTCATTTTGTATGATTCAAAATTATACAGTTTATGTAAAACAATCATTACTATCTTTTTGTTTCTCCATCTCCTTGTCAATAACCAAATAATTATTGAAGTACATCAAAATTGTTCACAATTTTTCAGTTAATTACATTTATCACTATTTATAGTATATGTTGGTGACAGTTTTCATCACAAAAAGTTTTGAAACTTTTATCTTGTTTATGGATTGTACTTTTGCCAATATAAAAGAAAAAGACTACTAGTATATTGACATTTTGAGCACTGGAGGACTTTGAATACATTTATTTGATCAATATTTATCCATGCTTTTAACATGAGCCCGTTGGAATCACCTCATTTTAGATTCATCTTTTACATACTGCACAAGAATGGGTTTTGTTTTTCTCACACACTATGAATATAGCTGGCATCTATAAAAATAATTTGACCTATTTATATTCACAAGCATGATTTCACTTTAATATTTTATGATTACTTAGTATTTAAGTCTTATATTCTATTCACTTGTTTTCTATTATTTTTATATGAAGTATATGTATATTTTTTAGTGCAAGTATACCTCAAAGATATTGTGGGCTCAGTTCTAGACCACCACAATAAAGTGATTATCACAATAAAGTGAATCACACAAAGTTTTTGGTTTCCCAGTGCACATAAAATTGTGTTTACATGACATTGTAGTCTATTAAGTATGCAATGGCATTATATCTAAAATATAACAATGTACCTATCTTATTTTAGAAATATTTTATTTGTTAAAAAATGCTGACACAGGGACATGACATAAGCACATGCCACTCAAAAAATGATGCTGATAGACTCACTTGCAGGGTTACCACAAACCTTCACTTTGTAAAAAAACCCAATATCTGAAAAGTGCAAAAAAAAAAAAAAAAAAAAAAAAAAAGTGGAGTGTATTAAAACAAGATCTGCCTGTAATTAAGAAAAACACAGACTGCTTTAAATGATGTTAATAACACACCATTATTTTAAAGGATTTGAACATATTCTAATTTTTAGTATAAACTGTAAAATATTACTGCCACAAATATAATAGAGAAGCAGCCTATTATACTTTTCCTTTCTTCCATCTCTCCTCTCCGTGCTTCTTGACAAGTTTTGTGTACTGTAATTTAAGGCTCAGGTGTATAACCAAATTGTTCTTTACATTATGTATCTTCTCTTCAACATCCATTTATGGATCTTAATTTAGTAGCTATAGTCTACTTTCTATACATATTTGTGATATTTTTGAACAAATCAATATTTAAATGTTTTCAATGCTGTAAACCATGTCTTTCCTACCACGGTTTCTCCAAATGTAATTCATGTCTTGGTTGTGGTAGTCTATCTTAATATAGATGGTATATTTTTTGACCCTCTGAATATCTAAATATGCCCATAAGTACAATTAAACAATAATGTTTTGAATATAGAATTCTTGGGTAACAAATATTTTATCTGAAATATAGAGATATTACTCTTTACATGTCATCTTCTAGTTTTTATATTGTACAATAGAGGACAATTTCTATGGTCAGAGTGATTTTGGGGGGTAGGCATCATGTATTTTGTTTAATTTTTATATTTATAATTATACTTATTTGTTCTTAAAAGCCTAGGCAGTATACTTGGCCATGTGTAGGTAACTGAGATTTTTCATAGCATGTAGTTAGCCCTATCAGTCTGCAAGAATAGGACATGTTTTATATCAGTTTTTACTCAGTTAATAGTTTGTTGGATTCTAATTACTTATTCTTCATATTAAGTGTCTTTTTCATTTTCAATTTTTAAAAATTTATTCTAGAAGGCTTACTCAGGCTGAATTTTATCGTTGATAAAATATTAGGAAGCATTAAACTCTGCACTTCATTATTGTCACTATGGTCTTATTTCTGCTCTTTTGAGTTTCAATACAGTCCTTCCTGGTGGTCATCCTTTCAATGCAGTCATCGAGTTCCATTTTTCTTTCTGCTTGTCTTGGTGTGCCTTGTTATATCAGTTGCTGTCCTACTGATAGGGACAGGAGGCAGAGAAATTCTAGGCAGAAAAGGGAAGGTCCCCAACAAAACCCCACCCTCAAGCCTGAAATTGCAGCCCCAAATGAGAACTTACGTCCCTGTTTTCTTGCTAAAATGTTGACTTTCCCAAAACCACCATAGCCCCACCCTGCCCTTTCCTGTGCCTATAAAAACCCCAGGGTCAGCCAGCAGATGGGAGAAACAGCTGGATGTTGGAAATTACAGTTGGACATCAGAGAGAAGCAGCTTGACTTCAAAGGGACAGCTTGACAGCATAACTTTGGAGAAAAATCCAGCCAGAGATGGCCAGGAAAAGATTACCTTCCGGCCCCATCTCCTTTCCAACTCCTCTTCCCACTGAGAGCCACCTCCATTGGCAATAAAATCTCCCACATTTACCATCCTTCAATTTGCATTCATGTGACCTCATTTCTCTTGGACATCAGACAAGAACTCAAGAACCACGAGTTTAGATGCAAAAAGCTATCACACTGACCCTTTGCCCTCCCTGGTGGAAGGCAGCCACCTCACACAAAAAGGCAGAGGGTCCACTGAACTGTTAACACTTAAGCTGTCCATCGGCGGCAGAGCTAAAAGAGCACTGTAACACTCCCCCTGGTGCTTCAGAAGTTGTGAGCACTCCCTCTAGATGCTGCCATGGGGCCTGCACAGAGTTTCCTCCTGCCAGCGCCCAAAAAAACTCACCCTGGCTCCTGTGCCTGCTCACCTGCATGCTACCTCCCATGACGGGTGGAGCACAGCAGGCCCAAGTGAGTGGAGTTTACCCCTGCTGGCGCCAAAGCAACCAACTAGTTCCAGCACCTGTGCACTCCAGTTCCTGCCTCGTTCACGCATATGCTTCCTCCCATGAGGAGTTCAGAGTTGCGAACTGAATAAATGAGGCAGCTTTCACAGGTCCCATGAAGGGGTTAGGGAATTATCCTGCTTTACTACCACTTCCTCCTACATTTCTTACTGTTAAAGGTTTATGCTTTCTTGAGTTTTATTGAGTGCATAAAGTAGAAGCATTCTGAATATTACACGTTTCATACCATGCAGCTGCTTAAAAGGTGTTCTTTGGTTCTCAAGAGCTGTTTTCTTCTTTCTGTGTTACTGAATCTTTTTGAGAATGCAGTGTCTCTGTGTGTATAGGTGCCTATGTGTGTAAGTACATGTGTTAGCACATGTACTTAGCAGGCTGTCGTTTGTTTTTGAATAATGGGCACAGTGTCTTGATCTGAAATTACATTTGAAGAGGGTGAATGAGTTTCTCTTCAGTTGCCTTATTCAGCAGTAGAATGCTATTGAAATCCTCCTCTTAAGTTCAAGCGGTAAGGCAGTTCAAGGTACATTTTCATCTAACGATTTGAGATGAGTGGGGACAAGAGACATATAAATGAACCTTGTAGAAAAGTTTTCACTTTCTATCTTTTGTATGTTTAGTGTAGCAGTTGCACCAGACACACGGATCATTTTTCCATGAGGCATATTTCTTTGGTGGGAAGATCAGGCTTTATCAAGCCACGTAGTTGGACTTAATTGTTCTTTTCCTTAATATTCCTGACTGCCACTCATAACAACCACTTCACTGATTTTCTGCTCGTATACTTGTTATAGCTTTGAATTTCCCCCAGGATACTGTGCTTTTGGCCTTGGGCAAGTTACTTCATCTCTCAGTGTTAAAATAATAGTAACTACCTCATAGGGTTGTTGCAAGAATTGAATAACTTAATACATTCAAAACTCTTGGAACCATGCCTGACACACAACACATATTCAGTAAGGATTTTCTGAATGGGAGCCTAGCCTTCTACCTTCCCAACTGCAACAAGGCACCCAAAACGCTGCTGAACGCTGAGTGAGAAGCAGGAACTGTCATTTCCATCATGTGGTAACAAGCTCCCCCTGCCTTTGTCATGTTGTCAGTAGAGACCATGGACTTCGCTGTCAGCCAGCAGTATGAGGCACTGTGGTGGTGTCAGTGTTGGACATGTGGAAAGCAGTAATGAGGTACTCTTACTCCTACCTGCCAAAGAGGTATTACTGCAGACCTAGTAGGACCCAGAACTCTTATTTCCCCCTAAAAATAAAGAGAAGCCTATACCCTTGGGTGTCAATAATCTGAGTGAAGAACCTGGACTTTTAGTCCCACATAGCAGTCATGAGGCAGTGCCCCAACCTCCCCAGCCAGAGTGGTGATGGAAGAAGCAATTTGAAATGGAGGATTTTAATAAGATCCAGATCTTCATAACATAATACACAAAATGTTCACATTTCAATTGAAAAATCCCTAGTGCACAAAGAACAAGGAAGAACTCAAACTGAATAAAAAAAGAAATCAATAGATGCCCATACCAGATGACAAAGATGTTAGAATTATCTGACAAGTATTGTAAAGCAGCCATCATAAACATGATTTATTGAACAATTAAAATCATGCTTGAAACAAGCAGAAAAGCAAAAAGTATCAGCAAAGAGCTAGAGAGTCTCAGTAAAGATGTTAACAGATATAAAATTGGGAGGCTGAAGCAGGAATATTGCTTGAACCTGGGAGGTGGCGGTTGCAGTGAACGGAGATCCTGCCATTGCGCTCTAGCCTGGGTGGCAAAGTGAGACTCTGTCTTATTGAAAAAAGAAAAGAAAAAAAAAAGAAATAAAAATTTTAGTGGACAGAGACAACAGCAGAATGGAGAAGACAAAGGGAAAATATTAGTGCACTGAAACACAGGACAATAATATTCTCCATCTAAGAAAGAGAAATAGACTGAAGAAAATAAAGAGGAAACAGTGGGACTGTAACAAAAGGTCTAACATTGTACTCACTGAAGTCCTGGAAAGGGAGGAAAAAGAGGGCAGGCTGAAAAAGTGTGCAAAGATGTAATGGGTGAAATCTTCCAAACTGGCAAAAATGTAAACTGAAAGGTTTAAGAAGCTGAGAAACCCCCAAGCAGGATGAACCCAAAAAATATACACCAACACACATCGTAGTCAAACATCTGAAAACTGAATTCAGTCTAAGAAAAACACTTTGAAAGTAGCAAGATTGAAATGATACCTTGTCTACCAGAAAGCAACAATTCAAATGAAAATACTTTTATTATAAGAAACTATGGAGAACAGAAGAAAATGCCACAACACTTCTCAAGTCCTAAAAGAAAAGGGTTGTCAATACCTAATCTTATGTTCAGAGATAATAACTTTCAGAAATGAGGAGAAATCAAGACATCAGATGAAGGGAAACTAAGATAATTTGTTCCTATGATACCTACCTTAAAACTGGAAAGATAGTTCTGTAAACATGAAATTAATGATAAGTAAGAAATACTGAAACATCCAAAAAAGACAAAAATATAGGTATATATGGTAGACTTGCCTTCTCTTCTTAGGTCTTCTGAATTATGTTTGATGGTTAAAGGAAAAATTATAACACTGTATGATGTGGTTATAAATCTGTATAGAAGAAATATTTATAGCAGTTATATTCTGAATGAGGAAGAATAAAGTTACAAGAAAGTAAGGTTTCTATACTAAAACTATTAATAGTAAAATGAAGACACCATTAGACTGTGAAGTTATGCATATAAAATGTAATATATAGAGCAACCACTGAAAGAACTATACAAGTAGATACATTCAAAAACACTATAGATAAATACAAATGAAATTCTTTTTTTTATTGCATTTTAGGTTTTGGGGTACATGTGATGAACATGCAAGATTGTTGCATAGGTACACACATGGCAGTGTGCTTTGCTGCCTTCCGTCCCCTCACCTGTATCTGTCATTTCTCCCCATGCTATCTCTTCCCACCTCCCCACCTCCCCGCCCCTCCCCCATTTCCCCCCAACGGACCCCAGTGTGTAGTGCTCCCCTCCCTGTGTCCATGTGTTCTCATTGTTCAACACCCGCCTATGAGTGAGAATATACGGTGTTTGATTTTCTGCTCTTGTGTCAGTTTGCTGAGAATGATGGTTTCCAGCTTCATCCATGTCCCTACAAAGGACGTGAACTCATCGTTTTTGATGGCTGCGTAATATTCCATGGTGTATATGTACCACATTTTCCCTATCCAGTCTATCATCGTTGGGCATTTGGGTTGGTTCCAGGTCTTTGCTATTGTAAACAGTGCTGCAATGAACATTCGTGTGCACGTGTCCTTGTCGTAGAATGATTTATAATCCTTTGGATATATACCCAGTAATGGGATTGCTGGGTCAAATGGGATTTCTATTTTTAGGTCCTTGAGGAATCACCACACTGTCTTCCACAATGGTTGAATTAATTTACATTCCCACCAACAGTGTAAAAGTGTTCCTATTTCTCCACATCCTCTCCAGCATCTGTTGTTGCCCGATTTTTTAATGATCGCCATTCTAACTGGTGTGAGGTGGTATCTCAATGTGGTTTTGATTTGCATTTCTCTGATGACCAGTGATGATGAGCATTTTTTCATATGTTTGTTGGCCTCCTGTATGTCTTCTTTTGTAAAGTATCTGTTCATATCCTTCGCCCATTTTTGAATGGGCTTGTTTGTTTTTTTCTTGTAGATCTGTTTTAGTTCTTTGTAAATTCTGGATATCAGCCCCTTGTCAGATGGGTAGGCTGCAAAAATTTTTTCACATTCTGTTGGTTGCCGATTCACTCTACTGACTGTTTCTTTTGCCGTGCAGAAGCTGTGGAGTTTGATTAGGTCCCATTTGTCTATTTTGGCTTTTGTTGCCATTGCTTTTGGTGTTTTGGTCATGAAGTCCTTGCCTACACCTATGTCCTGAATGGTTTTGCCTAGATGTTCTTCTAAGGTTTTTATGGTATTAGGTCTGATGTTTAAGTCTTTAATCCATCTGGAGTTAATTTTGGTGTAAGGCGTCAGGAAGGGGTCCTGTTTCTGCTTTCTGCACATGGCTAGCCAGTTTTCCCAACACCATTTATTAAACAGGGAGTCCTTTCCCCATTGCTTGTTTTTGTCAGGTTTGTCGAAGATCAGATGGTTGTGGGTATGTTGCATTTCCTCTGAGGCCTCTGTTCTGTTCCATTGGTCTATATCTCTGTTTTGGTACCAGTACCATGCTGTTTTGATTACTGTAGCCTTGTAGTATAGTTTGAAGTCCGGTAGTGTGATGCCTCCTGCTTTGTTCTTTTTGCTTAGAATTGACTTGGCTATGCAGGCTCTCTTTTGGTTCCATATGAAGTTTAAGGTGTTTTTTTCCAGTTCTGTGAAGAAGGTCATTGGTAGCTTGATGGGAATAGCGTTGAATCTGTAAATTACTTTGGGTAGTATGACCATTTTCACGATGTTGATTCTTCCTAACCATGAACATGGAATGTTTCTCCATCTGTTTGTATCCTCTCTTATTTCATTGAGCAATGGCTTGTAGTTCTCCTTGAAGAGGTCCTTTACGTTCCTTGTTAGTTGTATTCCTAGGTACTTTATTCTCTTTGTAGCAATTGTGAATGGCAGTTCGTTCTTGATTTGGCTCTCTTGAAGTCTATTACTGGTGTATAGGAATGCTTGTGATTTTTGCACGTTGATTTTGTATCCTAAGACTTTGCTGAAGTTGTTTATCAGTTTCAGGAGACTTTGGGCTGAGATGATGGGGTCTTCCAGATATACAATCATGTCATCTGCAAATAGAGACAATTTGATTTCCTCCTTTCCAATTTGGATACCCTTTATTTCTTTTTCTTGCCTGATTGCTCTGGCTAGAACTTCCAGTACTATATTGAATAGGAGTGGTGAGAGAGGGCATCCTTGTCTAGTGCCAGATTTCAAAGGGAATGCTTCCAGTTTTTGCCCATTCAGTATGATATTGGCTGTTGGTTTGTCGTAAATAGCTTTTATTGTTTTGCGATACATTCCGTCAATACCTAGTTTATTGAGGGTTTTTAGCATAAAGGGTTGTTGAATTTTGTCAAAAGCCTTCTCTGCATCAATCGAGATAATCATGTGGTTTTTGTCTTTGGTTCTGTTTATGTGGTGAATTACGTTTATGGACTTGCGTATGTTGAACCAGCCTTGCATCCCCGGGATGAATCCTACTTGATCATGGTGGATGAGCTTTTTGATATGCTGTTGCAATCGGTTTGCCAGTATTTTATTGAAGATTTTTGCATCTATGTTCATCATGGATATTGGCCTGAAATTTTCTTTTCTTGTTGAGTCTCTGCCAGGTTTTGGTATCAGGATGTTTGTCTCGTAAAATGATTTGGGAAGGATTCCCTCTTTTTGGATTGTCTGGAATAGTTTCAGAAGGAATGGTATCAGCTCCTCTTTGTATGTCTGGTAGAATTCAGCTGTGAACCCATCTGGACCTGGGCTTTTTTTGGGTGGTAGGCTCTTTATTGCTGCCTCGACTTCAGACCATGTTATTGGTCTATTCAGGGTTTCGGCTTTTTCCAGGTTTAGGCTTGGGAGGATGCAGGTGTCCAGGAATTTATCCATTTCTTCCAGGTTTACTAGTTTATGTGCATAGAGTTGTTTGTAATAATCTCTGATGATGGTTTGGATTTCTGTGGAATCTGTGGTGATATCCCCTTTATCATTTTTTATTGCATCAATTTGGTTATTCTCTCTTTTCTTTTTAATTAATGTGGCTAGTGGTCTGTCTATTTTGTTGATCTTTTCAAAAAACCAGCTCCTGGATTTATTGATTTTTTGAAGAGTTTTTTGTGTCTCTATTTCCTTCAGTTCTGCTCTGATCTTAGTTATTTCCTGTCTTCTGCTAGGTTTTGAGTTTTTTTGATCTTGCTCCTCTAGCTCTTTCAATTTTGATGATAGGGTGTCAATTTTAGATCTCTCCTTTCTTCTCATGTGGGCACTCATTGCTATATATTTTCCTCTAGAGACTGCTTTAAATGTGTCCCAGAGATTCTGGTATGTTGTGTCTTCGTTCTCATTGGTTTTGAAGAACATCTTTATTTCTGCCTTCATTTCGTTGTTTATCCAGTCAACATTCAAGAGCAAGTTGTTCAGTTTCCATGTAGCTGTGCGGTTCTGAGTTAGTTTCTGCATTCTGAGTTCTAACTCGATTGCACTGTGGTCTGAGAGACTTTTTATTATGATTTCTGCTCTTTTGCATTTGCTGAGGAGTGATTTATTGCCAATTATGTGGTCAATTTTAGAGTAGGTGTGATGTGGTGCTGAGAAGAATGTATATTCTGTGGATTTGGGGTGGAGAGTTCTGTAAATGTCTATTAGGTTTGCTTGTTCCAGGTCTGTATTCAGGTCCTAGATATCCTTGTTGATTTTCTGTCTGGTCGATCTGTCTAATATTGACAATGGGGTGTTAAAGTCTCCCACTATTATTGTGTGGGAGTCTAAGTCTCTTTGTAAGTCATTAAGAACTTGCCTTATGTATCTGGGTGCTCCTGTATTGGGTGCATATATATTTAGGATCGTTAGCTCTTCTTGTTGCAGTGATCCTTTTACCATTATGTAATGTCCTTCTTTGTCTCTTTTGATCTTTATTGCTTTAAAGTCTATTTTATCAGAGATGAGAATTGCAACTCCTGCCTCTTTTTGCTCTCCATTTGCTTGGTAGATCTTCCTCCATCCCTTTATTTTGAGCCTTTGTGTATCCTTGCATGTAAGAAGGGTTTCCTGGATACAGCACACTGATGGGTTTTGGCTTTTTATCCAATTTGCCAGTCTGTGTCTTTTGATTGGGGCATTTAGTCCATTGACATTTAGGGATAGTATTGTTATGTGTGAATTTGATGCTGTCATTTTGATGCTACCTGGCTGTTTTGTTGGTTAGTTGATGCAGATTCTTGATTGTGTTGATGCTCTTTTACCATTTGGTGTGTTTTTGGAGTGGCTGGTACTGGTCGTTCCTTTATATGTGTAGAGCCTCTTTCAGGAGTTCTTGTAGAGCAGGTTTGGTGGTGATGAAATCTCTGAGTACTTGCTTGTTCACAAAGGATTTTATTTTTTCTTCACTTATGAAGCTTAGTTTGGCTGGATAGGAGATTCTGGGTTGAAAGTTCTTTTCTTTAAGGATGTTGAATATTGGCCCCCAATCTCTTCTGGCTTGTAGGGTTTCTGCTGAGAGATCTGCTGTGAGTCTAATGGGCTTCCCTTTGTGGGTAACCCGACCTTTCTCTCTGGCTGCCCTTAGCATTTTCTCTTTCATTTCAACCCTGGTGAATCTGACGATTATGTGCCTTGGGGTTGCTCTTCTTGAGGAATATCTTTGTGGTGTTCTCTGTATTTCCTGTATTTGAATATTGGTCTGCCTTGCTAGGTTGGAAAAGTTTTCCTGGATAATATCCTGAAGAGTATTTTCCAGCTTGGATTCATTCTCTTCATCACATTCAGGTACACCTATCAGACGTAGATTAGGTCTTTTCACATAGTCCCACATTTCTTGAAGATTTTGTTCATTCCTTTTTGTGCTTTTTTCTCTGTTCTTGCCTTCTCTTTTTATTTCATTGAGTTGATCTTCGACCTCTGATATCCTTTCTTCTGCTTGGTCAATTTGGCTGTTGAAGCTTGTTCATGCTTCACGAAGTTCTCGTGTTGCATTTTTCAGCTCCATCATTTCACTTATACTCCTATCTATGCTGTCCATTCTCGTCAGCAGTTCGTCCAATCTTTTTTCAAGGTTCCTATTTTCTTTGCGTTCGGTTAGAACATGTTCTTTTAGCTCACTGTAGTTTCTTACTACCCACCTTCTGAAGTCGGATTCTGTCATTTCATCACCCTCCTTCTCCATCCAGTCTGGTTCCATTGCTGGTGAGGAGTTGTGATCCCTTTTAGGAGGAGAGGTGTTCTGGTTTCGGGAGTTTTCATCCTTTTTGCGCTGGTTTCTTCCCATTTTTGTGGGTTTATCCACCTGTTGTCTGTCTCTGTCCCAGGGAGTTGGAGCTTTATGAGTTTCTATTGCACTACTGCCTTTTTTGATTTTTCTTTCAGGTCTGACCCGTCCAGCTAGCAGCACACCTAGCCACTGCCTGCCCGCAGGGGCTTTGCTGAGCTGCTGTGGGCTCCGCCCAGCTGCCCTGAGCTCTTCCCTGTAGTCCTTTTTATATGGGCGTAGTTAGAACGGTCTCGGCAATGGTGGCCCCGCCTCTGTTATGGCGGACTCTCTCTGTTGTGGCAGGTTGCCTCAGCAACGGCGGGTTGCCTCGGCAACGGCAGCCTGCCTCCATAGGTGGAGAGTCTCAGTAATGGCGGGAGCCCCTCCCCCACCGAGCCTGACCGTCCCGGTTCAGCTGTGCTTGGTTTGAAGGGCTCAACCCAGAGGGTTTCCAATTACTGTTTTTGTTTTCGTTGTTGTTGGGGGTGGAGGGGTGGGACCAACCGAGCCTGATCACCTGGCTCCCTGACTCAGAGTCTTTTCTTTTAAGTTGAACGACCCCGCGTTCCGGTTGCTTGTTGAAAAGGAGCCGGTATCTCCCGTGCTGCGACTCACGTAGTAGGCTCGAACTGTGGCGCCGGCTCCTGGTGGATTTTTTGCCTAGGAATCTCCTGGCCTGACTCGCTATTTCAGCTGAATGGGCAACTCTGCCATCTCAGGGCTCTGCTGGCCAGCTAAGAGGGCTCCCAGACCAGTGGCTTTTGTACGGAGAACCGCAGCAACAGGGCGTGGTCACAGCAGCCGCGCGGGCGGAATCAGCCCTGCGGGGGCCAAAACAGCCGCACCGGCTGGGACTGTGACGCTGGCGACCCCTCTGCCTGGGTATCTCCTGGTCTGTGGGCAATAAGAGTTCGTCTGGAAATGCGGCGTCCACTCACCCTCTGCACTTTCACTGGGAGCTGAAGTCCTGAGCTGTTCTTAGGCGGCCATCTTCCCAGCATTCCCACAAATGAAATTCTTAAAAAAATGTTTAAGTAAGCTGATGGGAAAGTAGGAAACAAAGAGAAATAAAAAACAGAAGTAAAAAAACTGAAAAGAATTGACAGATAAGTCAACACATCAATGTTCACATTCAGTGTAAATGATGTAAATACACCAATTAAAAGAAAAAATATTGAGGACTTGAACCAACAACCTTGCAGGGACTGGGGGTGGGGGGTGGTGAGTAGGGAGGTGGGAAGAGATAGCATGGGGAGAAATGACAGATATAGGTGAGGGGAAGGAAAGCAGCAAACCACACTGCCATGTGTGTACCTATGCAACAATCTTGCATGTTCTTCACATGTACCCCAAAATCTTAAATGCAATAAAAGAAAAAGAAAAAAAAAAGATGAGAATAAAAAGTAACTTCTCATGAGAAACAAAAGAAAAAGAAAAAGAAAAATATTGCTAGTGTGGCTTAAAAACATGACCCAGATGTATGCTATCTACAATGAATTCACTGAAAAGATCAGTAAAGTTGACACAGAAATAACAACACTAACAAAGAAAAAAAGAGAGGAGACCCAGATGTAGCAATGTACCATATGCACCAATGTTAGAAACAAAATATGGCTATTAGTCAGAACGTGCAGATATCAAAAAGATTATGAGGAAAAATTATGCACAACTCTAAATATGTAAAATTGACAACTTAGATTAAATGAACCAATCCCTATTAAAACATAAATTACCACCACTCACCTTATTTGAAATCCATCATTTGAATAGCCCTATAAGTATTCAGAAAAAAAGTTTCCCAGAGAAGAATCTCCAGATGCAGATGTTTTTACGGGAAAATTCTGTCAAATTTTTATTTATTTGTTTACTTGTTTACTTACTGTTTTTATTTTTTGTGGGTACATAGTAGATATATAGGTTACATGTGATATTTTGATAAAGGCATGAAATGCATAATAATTACACCAGGGTAAGTGAAGTATCTATCCCCTCAAGCATTTATCATTTGTGTTACGAACAATCCACTTTTACTCTCTTAATTACTTTAAAATGTACAATTAAATTATTTTTGACTATAGTCACACTGCTGTTTTAGTAAATACTAGGTCTTATTTATTCTTCCTATCTTTTGTGTCCATTAATTATCCCCACTTCTGTCCCAAACCATCCCAGCTACCCTTCCCAGCCTCTGCTATCCATACTTCTTCTATCTCCATGAGCTCAATTATTTTAGTTTTTAGCTTCCACAAATAAGTGAGAACACTCAAAGTTTATCTTTCTGTGTCTGGCCTATTTCACTGAGTTTAATGACTTCCAGTTCCATTCTTGTTGCAACTGACAGGATCTCATTCTTTTTTACAGCTGAATAGTACTCCATCACGTATATGTAACATTTTCTTTCTTCATTCATCTGTTAATAGACACTTAGGTTGCTTACAAATCTTGGCTATTGTGAATAGTGCTGCAATAAACATGGGAGAGCAGATATATCTTCAATACACTGATTTCCTTTCTTTTGGGCATATACCTAGGAATGGAGTTGCTGGACCATATGGTAGCTCTATTTTTACTTTCTGAGGAACTTCCAAACTATTCTCCATGGTGGTTGTACTAATTTACATTCCAACCAACAGTGTATGAGGGTTCCCTTTTCTCCACATCCTTGCTAGCATTTATTATTGTCTGTCTTTTTGATAAAAGCATTTTAACTGAGGTGAGATGATATCTCCTTGTAGTTTTTGATTTGCATTTCTCTGATTATCAGTGATGTTGAGAACCTTTTCATATACCTGTTTTCCATTTGTATGTCTTCTTTTAAGAAATGTCTTACAGGTCTTTTGCCAAATTTTTAATCAGATTATTCGATTAGTTTCCTATAGAGTTGTTTGAGCTCTTTATATACCCTAGTTATTAATCCCTTGTCAGATTGATAGTTTGCAAATATTTTTTCCCATTCTCTGCGCTGTCTTTTCACTTTGTTGATCGTTTTGTTTGCTGTACAGAATCTTTTTAATTTGATGTGATCCTATATGTTCATTTTTTTCTTTAGTTGCCTATGCTTGTGGGGTATTACTCAAGAATGCTTTGCCCAGTTCAATGTCCTGGAGAGTTTCCTCAATGTGTTCTGGTAGTAATCTCATAATTTAGTGCCTTAGATTTAACCCTTTAATCTTTTTTATTTCATTTTTGTATATAGTGAGAGACAGTGATCTAGTTTCATTTTTCTGCATATGGATATCCAATTTTTCCAGCATCATTTATTAAAGAGACTATCCTTTCCCCAATGTATGTTGGCATCTTTGTTATAAATTACTTCACTATAGAGGTATGCATTTATTTCTGGGTTCTCTACTCTGTTCCACTGGTCTATGTGTCTGTTTTTATGCCAGTATCATGCCATTCTGGTTACTATAGCTCTGTAGTGTAATTTAAAGTCAGGAAATATAGATGCCTCTAGTTTTGTTCTTCTTCCTTAAGATAGATTGGGCTATCTATGATCTTTCATGGTTCTCTATACATTTCAGGACTTTTTCTATTTCTGTTATGAATCATTGGAATTTTTATTGGAATTGCATAGCTTTGGGTAGTATAAACATTGTAACAATACTGATTCTTCTAATTCATGAACATGGATGATTTCCCCATTTTTTTGGTCTTCTCTTCAATTTGTTCATCGGTGTTTTACAGCTTTCATTATAGAGATCTTTCACATCTTGATTCCTAGGTATTTAATTTTATCTGTGGCTATCGTAAATGGGATTACATTTTAAAATTTCTTCTTCAGGTTGCTCACTGTTGGCATAGAAAAATGCTACTGATTTTTGTATGTTGATTTTGTATCCAGCAACTTTGCTGAATTTGTTTATCAGTTCTAATATTTTTTTGGTAAGTTATTAGGTTTTTCTTATAAGAGCACATCATCTGCAAACAAGAATAATTTGACTTCGTCCATTACAATTTTGATGCCCTTTATTTATTTCTCTTGTCTGATTGCTTTAACTAAAACTTTCTATACTATGTTAAATAACAATGGTGAAAATGGACATCCTTGTCATGTTCCAGATCTTAGGGGAAAGGCTTTCAGTTTTTCCTCATTCAGTATGATTCAGGCTGTAGGTCTGTCAAATATGGCTTTTATTATGTTGAGGTAGGTTTCTTCTATGCCCAGTTTTATAAGGGATCTTTTCATAAAGTGATATTGAATTTTATCAAATACTTTTTTCAGCATCAATTGAAATGATCATATGGTTTTTATCCTTCATTCTGTTGATATGATGTATCACATTAATTGATTGGCCTGTGTTGAACCATGCTTGCATTCCAGGGAAAAATCCCACTTGGTAATGATGAATGATCTTTTCAATGTATTGTTGAATTTGGATTGCTAGTATTTTGCTGAAGATTTTTACACTAATATTCATCAGTAATATTGGCCTCCAGGTGTTATTGTTGTTTTGATTTTTCTTTGTCTCATTTTGGTGTCAGAGTAATACTGGCCTTGTAAGATGAATTTGGAAGTAGTCCCTCCTCCTAGTTCTTTAAATGTTTGGTAGAATTCAGCAGTGAAGCCATCAGGTCCCAGGCTTTTCTTTTCTGGGAGACTCTTTATTATGGCTTCAATTTCATTATTTGTTACTAGTCTGTTTAGGTTTTGAATTTCTTCATGGTTTAATCTTGGCAGGTTGTATGTGTCTAGGGATTTGTTTATTTAATCTAGATTTTCCAACTTATTGTCATATAGTTGCTCATAGTAGCCATTAGTGATTCTTTGAATTTCATCAGTGTCAGTTATAATGTCTCCTTTTTAATCTCCAATTTTATTTATTTGTGTCTTCTTTTTCTTAGTCTGACTAAAGATTTTTCAATTTTGTTTGTCTTTTCAAAAAGAACAAATTTTTGTTTTGTTAATTTTTAGATATTTTTCATTTCAAATTTATTTATGTTCTGATCTTTATTATTTATTTTTTTCTACTAAGTTTGGGGTTGATTAACTCATGATTTTCTCTTTCTCTAAGAAGCATTGTCTGGTTGTTTATTTGAAGTTTTTCTTCTTTTCTGATGTATGCACTTATAGCTATAAACTTTTCTCTTAGTATTGCTTTCACTTTATCCCATAGTTTTTGGTAGATTATATTACCATTATTATTTGTTTCAAGAAATTTTTTGATTTTCTTCTTAATTCCTTCATTGATTGGTCATTCTGAAGCATATTGTTTAATATCCATGTGTATGCATTGTTTCCAGAATTACTCTTGTTAATTGATTTCTAAGACTCTCATATCCATCACAGCTGAAAATATTCTGAGTCTCACCCAAAGCCAAGTAGTCTCGGAGTCTCACCCAAGGCCCATGGCACAATACCTGGGTGTCACTGCTGTTTATTCTCTGAATTACCAGGGCCTAAGAGCTCTCTAGGCAACAGGTAATGAATCCTGTTAGGACTGCGTCTTTCCCTTCAAGGGAATGGGTTCCTCTGGCCCAGAATGTGTCTAAAAATATCATCTGGGAGCCAGGACTTAGAAAAAGGACCTTATGACTCTGACCGGTGCCGTATCCTGCTGTGGCTGAGCTGGTATCCAAAATGCAAGCCAAAGCCCTATTTACTCTTCCTTCTCCTCTGCTCAAGTGGAAGAAATGAGTTTTTCTTAGAGCTACAAGCTGTGCAGCGGGATTAGGGTGTCAGCGGGGGGAGGGCACAAGTACTCTCTGAGCTGCCCCCGGTGGTATTTCAGTAGATCACATGCCTCTGAAGTCTACTGGCTGTGAGCATTGTTCAGCCCTGGGACTCGTCTATGAGTAGCAGTCCTTGCGGTCTAGACTGCTCTTCAATCATTTAGCTCCCCAGTGGCACTTTAGCCCATGGTGATATGGGTTGCTGGAACTCAAATTTTGACCACTGGGATGAGTGATTCCCCTTTGGCTAGGGCTGGTTTAAATGCTCCCTGTGTGGGCAGACATCAGCTGAGTTCAGCCTGGTTTTGCTTTCTGCTATGACAGGGCAGCACTGAGTTCAAATCTCACAATCCCTGTGTTCTCCCTCTCCCAAGAGCATAGATTCTCTCTCTGCACCACACAGCTGCTGCTAGGGGTTAGGGGAGAAATGTCATTGGTGACTCAAGACTGTCTGTCCTACCCTCTTCCACTACCTCTTTCTGTGATGTCAAGTTAAAACCAGGTACTGCGAATGCTCACCTGATTTTTGTTTCTTATGAAGGTGCTTTTTTATGTGTAGATAGTTGTTAAATTGGTGTTCTTCGGTGGGAATTGGGGAGTGCAGGGACAGTAAAGCATTTGAAAGTTTGGCCATCTTGTATCCCTTTACTGAAATTTAAAAAAGAATTAATTCTAATTCTACGAAATTTCTTTAGAAAATAAAAGAGGAAGAAACTGTTCTATTACATTTTGTAAAGTTTTGTTTTGATAACAAAACCAGATAAAGAGAGCATAGCAAAAGAAAACCAAAAATTAATACCATACACAAATATTTATAGCAACTTTATTTCTAGTAGGCAAAAACTGCAAAAAATCTACATGTCCTTCAACAGGTGAATCATTTAAATCAACTGTAGTGTATCCACATAATGGAAGACTACTCAGCAACAACAGAAATGTATACACATATACACAACTACCTGAATGAATCTCCAGAGCTTTGTGTTAAGCATTGTGTTAAAAAAAAAAAAAAAAAAGCAGACACAAACGGTATGATTCCATTTAAATAACATTCTTGACATGACAAAACTATAGAAATCAACAACAGATTAATGGTGTCCCAGTTACAAAGAGGATGAAAGGGAAGTGGGTGTGGCATCGAAAGGGCAGCATGAGAGAGCCTGTGGTGATGAAGCTGTTCTGCATCTGGACTTATCAATGTCACTATCCTGGTCATGATGTTACACTGGCTTTGAAAGTGTTATTGCAGAAAAATAAGTAAAGGGTACACAGGATCTCTATTCTTACTTCTTACAAGTAAGTGTGAATCTATACTTACGTAAAATAAGAAGTTGATTTAAAAAATTAATCTCTCTCCCCGCAAAAAGACACTGCAAGTTTAAACCCATTTGTGTTTTAGAATTTGAAATGACTAAATGAAATAAAAAAAACTGAGAATGATAAAAAGGAATATTAAAGAATATTGCATGTATACAATTTTTAAAAAGCACTGATAAATACTTCAGCTCAAGTCAACTATTTTGCAATGATTTTGTGAATGTGGACAGTTACGGGGTAAAAGAAATGTGCATTTGTTTTAATTGGGGGTGACGACTTAAAACTGTCAACTCTAAATTTCTTTTAAAACCTATATTTCAGGCTGTAGATTAGATAACCAGCTGAGCAGATGACTCATGATAGCAAATAAATATCAAACAGCTCAGGTATAATCAAGTGTTAAATACATTTATGGGGACTTTCCTAGGCAGATGTCACTGTGTACATGAGTGTATGAGCACATAATTTGCATTTCACTTAATATATAAAACTTTTATTATCAAAATGCCCCATCTCTTTTAAAATAAAAGACATAGTTTATGTCATAAAAGGCAGCTCTAAAATCCTATAACTGAATTTATCAAGCAATGTTGAGTATAGGTAAGGAATAGTAGAAAGAAATATAGTAGTATCATTCTAGGGGGAAAAAAACACCTTTCTAATTTAGCGAGGAGCAAAAACAGATAAACCACACAAAGAGGGCAACTTTACTTCAAATTTTAATTTTTCTTAGTCCAAAAGGGAATCCACAAAGATTTAGTTCTGATAAACCCTGTGGAGAAACAAAAAGGTGTTTTTAATGACATGAAAAGAGATATAGAAGAGTCACCAGAGCTAGAAATTCTTTTTAAAAAATCAGGAATTTAAAAGGGGCACAAACATAAAGCAAATAGTTAAAGACTTTGGTGCCATGGCCAGAAAAAGCAAAGAACAAGAAAACCAACAGCCTTCTCATCCTCTAAAAGAGAGGGCACCTAAGAGCAACACTTCAGACACTTTAACTCCTACCCACTTTGAAAACAAAAAGAAAAACAGATTTAAAAGAGAAAAAGGTAATAACAAATATATAAATCTTACCTTAAATCATATTCTATTTGACATTTGGAGATATGAATTACTATAAAATGTTGTAAACAGTAATGTACACTAGAGGCACACTTTTCTATGAAAAGCTGTATATGTGATTTTATATAATTATTTTCATTAAAAATCCCTTCTTTTCTTTAGGAAAAGAAGATTAGCTGCATCATGTGCTAAGAAAATCTACTACTCAATTTTAGAAAAAGTTCTTTCCATTGATAAAACCTTGTTGTCAACAATGCATTTCATAATCACCACCTGAATTAGATACATAGTTTCAGTGGGAATTAATCAAAGTTTATAGCTATACATGCTTTACAAATTGAAATGTTTAGTGAATTCTTAGTAACGTGTCACAACTTCTGTTTAATACAGTCCTCTCCCCAGATGCATATTTATATTTTGTTTTTTCTCCTCTCTCTTATGAGAAGTAAAGAGAAAGCAATAAAATTGTGCATTTCGTTCATCATATTACTGACCTGCGAATACCTGCAAATAAACTGTAATTATGGTATTTATACATATCTAGGTTAAAATGGAACCAGGCCCAAAACATTCCTGCTCAACTTTTCATTAAAATACCCATGAAAATATGAAAGAAACTGACAATTAAATCAGACAGTCAACATAAGAGAGCCTGAGATGTCAAAAGTCTAGTTGGCATGTGCATTATTTGCAAAGTTGATTAAAATGGCTTTATCAACATGGATTACCCTATGAATCCAAGCAGTGCCATTCTCTTCAAAAGAATTGGAGAAAACCATTTTGAAGTGCCTCCAGATTGTTGAAAGAACTGAAAACTGAGTCTATCTAGCTGGATTAGAAAATCCAATAGCTGAATCAGAAGATCCAGCCTCAATTCAGGAGACTTGCCTGGGAGGAATGCCAACCAGCCATTGTAAATTACACCAACTTGAAAATTTTGGTTTGAATCTGAGAGGGAAAATCTTTTATCACAAGTATATATTAAACGAATCTAGATTATTCCACCCTGTCCATTGTAAAATCTAGAAATAAATATAGCTCTCCCCTTTTAATATGAATAAACAGAAAAGGGATTCATTCTGTAAACACACAAGGCAAAGGAACCATTATTTTAAAGATTAAGAGAATGTTTCTAATTCTAATTTTATCTTTAAAAAGGCAAACATTTGGCTGGGCACGATGGCTCATGCCTGTAATTCGAGCACTTTGGAAGGCTGAGGTGGGTGGATCACCTGAGGTCAGGAGTTTGAGACCAACCTGACCAACATGAAGAAACCCTGTCTGTACTAAAAATACAAAATAGCTGAGCATGGTGGTGCATGCCTGTAATCCCAGCTACTCAGGAGGCTGAGGCAGGAGAATCACTTGAACCCCAGAGGTGGAGGTTGCGGTGAGCCAAGATAGTGCCATTACACTGCAGCCTGGCAACAAGAGCAAAACTCTGTCTCAAAAAACAAACGAAAAAAGACAAACATTTTAGAAGAAATTTGATTAATGTTGCTCAAACTCATATATGAGTTTTGTCCAAAACATATATGTCCAAAGCTCATATGGACTATGTACAAGAAAAGCAAGAAACCATAAATTAAAAAAAAAATTGCATGAAAAAAGATTCTAAATGACCTGACTGAAATACTAAAATAATGCAGATTTTAAAAGATAACAACAAAAAAGATAATTAAGACACAGAGACTTTGCTTCATACATTTTTTGAGACAACTGGAAACATTTGATTCTGTATTGGGTTTTGGGGGATATTAGGGAATAATTATTAATATATATTAATAAGGAATAATTATGAACATACACATTTTTTATATTTTTAAGTGATGTATGACAAAATATGGAGAAATAAAATTACATGATGCTTGCGATTTGTTTAAAATACTTCAGCAAATACATGAATATTAGAGAATGAATACATGATTTGAATGTGGTAAAATCTAAATAGTTACAGAGGAGTTGTTTGGTTGTGTCAGTTGCTTTTCTACAAAAGGCTGATGTTGTAAAGTTGAAGGATAGAGGTTTCTTGGGGAAATCCTACAAAAGATGAAGGGGAAGGGAGCAGGAATTAGTCAGGGAAAGTCCTCAGGCCATGAAGCACATTCAACACCTATGAAAGAACAGGAAGGAGGAAGCAGAACTGAAGAGCAGAGCTTCAGATGGGATGTGAGTCGGTCAGTGTCAGCCAACCCACCAAGCAAGCACCCATCAGAGGAGTCCCCGATTGGGTAGAAATGGTCAGGCCTTCATGTCCCAGCTGTGATCCCACACTGGCTGCAGGCTGTCCTGGAGAGAGATCTTGGCATGAATGGGCAGATCCCCAAGTGTTGCATCTGGAGGCTTTCAGCTAAGTGAACTCCTCACAGCTGAAGTGCAAGGCCGTCTGACAAGACATCCAAGCAGTTCACCTCCATGGCCACATATCCAGTGTACCTGATTTACTATGTTATCCAATTATTTTTATATCTTGAAAATTTTCATTTACATTTAAAAAAAACAATAGCAGAATTAAAATAGATGTGGGAGGCAAGGAATCATAGAATTGACACCACAGACAATCAAATCAGTCAGAAGATCAACATGGAATATTCACCTAGGATACAGAAGAAAAAAAGATACAGAAGAAACTGCTGAGAGAAAATACTTGCACAGGGACAGAGAACCATTAGAGAAAGAATATATCCAATAGATAGAAAAATGTTGATCATTTATGTTCACAGAATTCAGATCTCATTGGAAAAATTTAGAAGCCAGAGAGTGATCTGAACCCTAAGAAGAGTGACAAGAAAGGTATATTCAATATGTAGCTCAACGTGCATTTTAGCTCATTTATTTCTTTAAAATTATCTTTCCTTTCTCATAATTCACTATGTAGTAGAATAAATTTAGTCCAGTTTGGTTAAAAAAAAAAAAAAAAAAAAGCTAATCTGATTTACTAATTTGAACAGTCTTTTTAAAGTTTAACTCAAGTTCTTTTGAAGCAGATTCTTTTCAGAGCCCTCCCCTTCCTGTCCCTCCCTCCGCTAGCTCAAGAGGAATTCCTCTATTCCCACAGCTGAGAAAGACTTCTTAGATCCACATTGTCCCTGTCATTCCTGTGGGCTCTGGAGTGATAGCTTTTGTCTGCTTGGTTGGTTGCTTTCATCAGTCTAGTAACTGGCTGAAGTTGGGACCAGCAAACTCTTGGTTAGAGTTAATCTGATCCAGGACGGTTGGTAATCGCTGGCTCCCTGTGTCTCACCTTAGCCAAGGAAATCTCCAGAATTCTCCAGCCTGCTGCTAGGGCCCTTCTTCAAGTTCCTGTTTCCCCTTGCCCCTTGCCACAGCAGGCCCCAAAGTCTCAACTCAGTTACATTCTGACTCCCCCTGCCCAGGACCCTGTGAGCAGTCGGATTTTACTCACTCTAACTGGGAACTCTGGCTGCCTGCCCAAATTGTGGTATTGAATTCCTTGTGATGTGGAGGTGTCTAATTTGGAATGATTGTCTGTGAGGCAATGTCCTGCCAGAGTCTCCAGGAATGCCCCCTGTCCTCTGCATGCTCCTCAACCTGCCCCCCACACTCTCTTTGGTCAGTCCCCATATGTCTCCCTCCTTACTTCCCTTTCTCTTGGCACATAGGAATCCTAAGAGCATCACACTGGGCAACTTAACGGAACCGAAATAAGGCTCTTCTCAGGTTTCCTCACCACAGAAATAGAGTAATTTTGATAGAGAATTAGATACTAAGTCAAGCTATGACATACATGCAAAAACAACGTAAACATGCTCAGATAAGAAGACAGAAAATTAATCCCCATCAGACAACCATACAAAGAAATAAGCCGATGCATCAAAAAAAAAAGCCTATAAATCAAGAATGGCAAAATCAGATTATATAAAGTGATCAATGGAATGAATTAAATACATATGATAAATTATAAATGGTACTGCAAATACATAACATGATAGAACACGTACGTCATAGTCTAGCTTTTCTAAATAAAATATATTAGATTGCATAATAATGTGATGAAACTATAATCCCAGATAAAATGGAAAAAGTTAGTGAAGCAGATTGGGGGGTGAGGCAGGACATGAGCCAATTTGCCTTATAACCGAGGAGAAAAGAAGTTTTATTATTATGTCAAGAAATTAAGGCAACCTTCACATTTTCAAAAAAGAAATCAGATTAAGAAGAACTATAATGCTGTATAAGGCAGTTAGTTAAAGGTTCTGAAAACACAGAGAGAAGGCAAAGACAAACAGAAATAGAAAGGCTTTCTGATTATACAAGGAAAATCCAATGTTACAGAGCTTTGGTTGGGGAGAGAAGAGGGTTGTTGGAAAGGAAATCATTACAAAAAGAAAAATAAATAAAAAATACCAAAATTTTCTGTCTCTGCTCGAGGTAGGAAGTAGAGTCATCATACATTTGATTCTGCAGACAGCCTTTTCTTCATCATACTAGTGTAAATACTTTTATTAATTTCAACAATACAATGATATACATCTGGAGAATGAGAGCAAAGAGCAGAGTGTAAGAATGAACTATCACAGCTAATTCCTCAGCTATGCTAAGTGCATGTGAATTGGTAACAGCCAAAACATGGAAACCATTGTGTTATTTATGTTACTTTTATATTTTCTATGCATATTTATTTTATATTTAAATATATTTATATTATAGGTAAAATTTATATTAATTACAAGTTTTTTAATGTGAAAACAAGAGACATACTGGAAGGAGAATAATTTCTGTTAAGGAAAGAGTTTGAATAGAGGTAGTTAGAGGATGAGACTACATTTTTTATTTTCTTTTCAGTTATCTTTGTGTTGTGTTAACATGAGCATGATTAAAAGCTTTGAAAATTTTAAGAAAAAAAGTATTGATTGATTATACAAATAGAGACCATCGAGGAGAGACACAATTGATTACAAGCAAATAAGTATTCTTAAATTCTTTCCTCTTTAAGCAAAAATGGAAGAGGAAAAGATGAATAATAAACACAATTCAAAAGTCTATAAAGTGGCAAATGACTAAAAAAATTAACCCTAAGAAAAATTGAAGGGCACAATAAATACAGCATAAATTAGAAAAAAAAAATTTTAAATCAATCAATCAATTATCCCTTGAAGAAATCCAATAATATTTAATTTCTCAAAAATCTAATTGTCAAAAATGGAGAAACAAGTCAAAGAAATAGAAAAGAGAAAGACTATAACAAATAATAGAAGCTTAATGTAATTTGCCAAAAATAATTGTTACATTGGATGTTAATAATTTAAAATATCAACGAATGCTCATTTAAAAAATCTGAAATGATCCAAAATAATTCAAGAGGTTGCTTAACCAATAATCATGAAGGAAACTGGAAGTTTTTAAAAAAAAAATCTTCCTAAATGATTTCAAATGGCTATAGCTTGTCTTTCTCATTTTCCAAAAAATATATCATTCCTTAGTTATATAATCTATTTCAGAATTTAAAAAAACAATTATTTTTATAAATGAAGAATTTTCCTGATAACAAAAATGACCAAAATGGCATACAACACACACAATCAATTGTATACAAATCATACCTATGAAAAACCTGAGTAAAATATTGCCAAATCAATACAAAAAATGTATTAAGAGAATAATCCACCACAATCAGTCTCATGATGTATCCTAGGATTGCAAGAATAGACCAAAACTGTTATTTTTCTATTCTATCTGTAGGGAAACATAATAGATTTTATATAGATGTTAAAATCTTATACCTTTCTTGATTTCAGAATCTGTAGAATTATAAAAGAATAATTAATGTCTGTTAAGATACCTATTTGAAGTACACCAACACTATCACCATAAGCAGTAATATCTGAAAGGCATTTTTAATTGTCAGGAAGAAAACAAATAAGTAGCTCTCACCACGTTTATTTATCATTTCTTTAAATATTCTGGAGTATAGGCAATGTCAATAGGCAGGATGAAGTAAGAAAATATTGAAAACAAGAAAAAATATTTCCGTAAAAATACAATTATCTACCTAAAAATGTTTAAGGATAAAATATTTCATTCAACAAATACTTATTGCACCTGCACTGTGTTTCAATGTTATGATGAGTACTGGAACACTACGTTTAATAGAACAACTGAATTTACAGGGCTTAAAATTTAATAGAAAAGCCTTTGGCCTACTTTCTCCTTTAAAACGCCCTGAATAACAGAGAAAAGAGAATGTATCACTCTTGAGAAACTCAGGGAATTATGTTAACTGGTGTACTAAAATACGAGTTTAGGTATATAATACAGTCCTCATTAGCAGCATTATAGCTTCTTGGAAAGTGTGACTTATAGTGAAAGAATGTACAGCCAGTCCCCTACTGCTTGTTTAACATCATTTCTTTATAATGTTGATAAAAAACATGGGTTTCTTTATATGTTTCACTTGAAGTCACAGTTTCCAAGAACCTATTAATGTAAGAACTTACTATACATCCATGCTTATCTTAATATAAACCAAATGTTTCCTAAAATTGAGTAAAATTGATGTTCCAAGAAAGACTTTGTTTAGCCCATGATTTTGTATTAACCCCTGAGAGGTTGCCAAACACTGTATTCCTATGAATAAGTGAACCCCTCCTTGAGAATTATGAATTTAATAAAATCAAGGCAGTAAGTGTTAGAAAAATAAGGAAATGTTCAACAGGGTGTTCCAATACAAATAAAATTATTCAGCCCAAGTTTTTTTAGATACCATTAATAAATAATCAATTAAAAATAAAACAAAAAATAGATTTACCACAGTAGTATAAAATACATGAAACATTAGCAAAGTAATTTAACATAAATTAAGAATCATACATCTGGCCGGGCGCGGTGGCTCAAGCCTGTAATCCCAGCACTTTGGGAGGCCGAGGCGGGTGGATCACGAAGTCAAGAGATCGAGACCATCCTGGTCAACATAGTGAAACCCCGTCTCTACTAAAAATACAAAAAATTAGCTGGGCGTGGTGGCGCGTGCCTGTAATCCCAGCTACTCAGGAGGCTGAGGCAGGAAAATTGCCTGAGCCCAGGAGGCGGAGGTTGCGGTGAGCTGAGATCGCGCCATTGCACTCCAGCCTGGGTAACAAGAGCGAAACTCCGTCTCAAAAAAAAAAAAAAAAAAAGAATCATACATCTAGAAAAGTCTTAAGTAAATGAAAAGCTAAGTTAATACTTAGGAATACACTATTATAAAGACATCCATACTTCCCAAATTAATTTATGGAAGGAATATAATTTCAAAGTGCCTCATCTCTTTTTGTAAGAATTTGAACAAATGAAACTAAATATCAAATAAAAAAACAGAAGATTTTTATAAGGAAAGTAATAAAATCAACTTGCCTTGCCCAATATAAAAATATGTTATACAGCTACACTGAACATAAAAGCATGGCACATATTTAAAAATTGACAACAGGAATATCACATAGTTTTATATAACTGAGAAGAGACACAGGCTTTTGTCACGATGAAACACTGTTTAATATCTGAAATAAAAATGCTAAGTTTATTGCTTCAAGGAAGCTTCATGTTGGTCAGTTAGAGATTCCAAGTAGAGACCAATGCTAATCTTATACAGAGCTCTGGGAAGCAAGGAGTTCAGAGGTGCATAGACTTCCAGATGCATACATTAATTGATTTCATCAGTAGAATCCCAAGCAAGATGTTTGCTGATTGGTGGGCATATGAATGCGTGTCTTTTGACAAAGGCATTGAGTAAATCTCTGATTGGCTAACTTTTAAAATCAAGGTGCTGACACTGATTGACTGGCTTACAAAACTTGTTCAGTAAAGTTGCTATTGATCAATTGAACAGCTTTAAAACTGGTTTTAGTGACTACTTGTTGCCAAGGCTACAGAACCATCAGTCTTTTCCTAATTTTGCAGAACCGTTTTATTTTGTTTTCCTTTCAGTCCTCATTCAGCCAAAGCTGCAGGAGACATTAGGATTGTTCAGATCTTCACAACAGGTACTCATTCTTCTTGCAGATAAAGCTTTGATTATTATGGACATCTGATTTTTAGTTTGAGAGGTGATCAGCATGAATTTTATCCTGCTTTTCCTTTAATCATTTGTAGAATAATCTATCAGGAGAGTGACTGTTCAGAAGCCTCTAAGATCCTGTGCAATAGACAATAAACAACAGCAAGATAAATAAGTGGAAGCAGAAGATTTATATTTGAAAAGGAAGTGAAGAGAGAATACATCCTAACAATTCCCTGCACATATGTGAAACAGCCAGATTGTTTTTCTTTATCTCAGCTGTAGATTGTCTTCTCCTAGATAACATTAATTCAGGTAACAATAGTGTGGATTCCTCCCTGATTAGCCAAAAGAAAATCTATGAATATTTTAGTATCCATACATATTTGTTAATAAATTTAAACTGATGTGTTAGATCTGCAGATCTGGGCTGTACTATTATTGGCTATGTCAGCTCATATGAGGGAATGCATTTTTGATGACCTCTTTGAATTAACTGGTATGAATATAGCAATCACCATAGGAGTCTTTAAAAAAAAATCCTATCCCTTTAGACTTTTTGTAGAGAGAGATGTATATAGTCCATTGAGGTTGTTGTGTAGTCATATCTTTGGAGTGGCTTGAATCTGGGATTAACAAACTGTGGTCTGCAAAGCAAACCCAGACCACAGCTAAGAATGATTTCTACACTTTTAAAAGTTTGCAAGAAAAAGGAGGAGGAGAAGGAAGAGGAGAAAGACAAAGAAGGGGAAGAGAAGAAAGGAACAAGAAGAAGAAATGACAGAGACTGTATATGGCTCACAAAACCAAAATGATTTACTGTCTTCCCTTTAAAGAAAATGTTTACCACCTGGCCTAATAGCCTTCTTAATTCAAAGGCATTTTACTTAAAGTTGGACTTAAGCAAGTCATTGTTATTAGTAAGAAGAACATGGTAGACTAAATCAGAAGTGCAATAACTTTAAATTAGTAGAGATGTATGGCCAAAACCATAACAAACAAGAGTGTGCAAAGATGAGCATGGCATAGAAGACTCTTACTCCAGTGGCCATGAGGAGAAGCTTTCTACTTCATAATAACCATCAGCTTGCCCCAAGGTTCGTATGTCAGCTATCAACCTCTCAGGATCATCAACCTCTGGAGAGCTCTGGCCAACATTAGCTGAGGATCACTAATGGCTGTAACTTTCCAGGTATGTTAAATTCCTTATCATTTTTCAGAAGATTTGGAGTCATGAAAACAGGTAGATTTCTGAGTAAGGGGCAAAGCCTGGCATAATTTAAATGCATGGATAACTGTTTCAGTTAGATGGGCCCCATGTACCTGGATCAGTAAATTGGAAAGTCTTAATTATGAAACAGGATAGCACTTTAGTCATTGTGAGTGTTGTGGTTTTTCAACAGAAGAAAATTTTTAAATGCATCCAGAAGAACAAATCTACCATTTCAATTTCCATATGCATAATCGATGGAGGAAGGCAACTCCATGAAATCTATCTGGAGGTAACCAAAAGGTCCTTGAGGCCTGAAGCTAGTCTATGCTCTACATCCACAGCTTTTCCAGATTAACTTAACCACAGATGTAGCAAGAACTGGCTATGTTCTGTGCTACCCTTCAAAAGTATCCCAATTGGGGCTTAATATTGTGGCAAGTTTGTCCCTATGTGATGTTTTGTTTCATGGAAGATTTTTTTCAAGTGTGTATTTGAAATTTCATTTGATGTTATCAGGTGATGATTAAAATCTAATCACTTCGAGAGCTTATCTTTGGCAGGCTATATTCTGTGAATTTATGATATGATCCTTGATTCTTAAGGGACTTGTTTTTATTTTTGTTTTCGATTTACATGATGCTTTGTATAAGGATGACACACATAACAGCTTGTTTAGAATGATGGTTGTTAAGATATTTCTATAGTATTTTAAGAGTATTTCTATATTATGCATTTATCATTTATTTTAATAGTATGTTTAAAGTATTCTATAAGATCTAGAGTATAGTACACTAGTTTTTGTAGTACCTTTTTTTCTATCTCTACTTTTTTTAAACAGCTTTATTGAGGTTTAATTTATATGAAGTTCACCTATTTGAAGTACGCAATTCAATAACTTTAAGGAAATTAATTGAGGTATACAACTATTACCATAATCTAATTTTAGAACATTTCTGATTATAGGTATCTACTTTTTGACACAGATCATTTTAGGGTAGTGTCATGGCATCTATTCACTAATGTATTCATTGTTTATTACTGAAATATACCTAAGAAATTTTTTGAAACTACTATTTTTCCTCAGCATTTTAAATAAAGGGATTATTTTAAAATAGACCAGCTAGTAGTTTTATATTTACTCTTCTATTTTAGTAATTTCATATGCCATAGAGAGGGCTGTACAGATCAGCCATGTGAACAAGCTGGGTTCTGGTAAGGAATTAGATTTTAAAAGAAAACTAGACTATTTAAAAATCAAGCCTGATATTGTCCTTTTTTATATTAAAAATGTAAGACCAATCAACAAACCACATTAAGTCAGTATTTAGTATTGTTGTATCCAAAAATTCTGCCCTGAGTATGAATACTTCTTGAATTAAGGAAGCATAATGATGGCCTCCCTTTCACTGAATAAGGGTTATGGAGTCTGGATTAACAGTGTTATACCAGTGGACATACAAGAAGATGGTAACAATAATTCATGATTCATTAATCAACTAGTAGAAAAATGTTAGGTGGTTTCCAAGCAATCCATATTTCCCAACTGTGGTTACTTTAGATTCATAGGCTTAGTATAGGGTCTGAAGGTACTTTCACTAATTTAGTTGATGCCTGTAATTGTTGTTCCAAAGTGAACAGGTCTATACAAACCTACCCTCAAAGGCCAGTGCAGCTAAGAGGCTGAAGAAGGAGGCTGACAAATATAGTCTCTTAGAAAGAAAATATGTGATAGGGACTTACAAACTGAAGTTGTATCTCTAGGTTCCACAAGACAGTGGATCCCTGCATTCACCCTCCAGAAAACACAAATAACCAGGTAGCAAGCTCTTAGAGTAAAATATGTGCAACTGGTCACATCTAGGACTTCTTGCCAAAATTTGTGACTACTGATGAGGTTAGATAAGCATCTTTATGAAGGTTTGTCTGTGCTACTGACATTGTCGTAAGACCTTGCTATAGAACACTTTGGGGTATGCACGAATCAAGCATGGGTCCTTCATGGCAGTTTTGCTTCAAGAAAGCATCACCCTTGCCATGCAACAGGCTCTTTGTCTACACTTCACCCCTCAAAATCAGCCTTTTCAATCTCCAGTGTCCATCTCTTCTGTGATAGTTTCTGGGCCTAAAGGGAAGACATTTGATATTGTATAGCTTCAGCAACAGTCAAAGCTTCAGCTTTGACTCCACTGGAGGCAGATAGCACAACAGTGAGGGCAAAAACAGAACATTAACAACACATGAGTATAATACTTAAACCAAGAGGCAGCTTTTGTTACGAGGTACCCCAGGACCCAAACCAGCTACAAAGCCAATCATTCAAAGTGGGGATTTGGTCTGAGATTGGTTATTTGTGTTTTTATATCAGTCATTAATTTAGTGATATTATCTGATTCATCAGGAATATAAAGAAAAAGTTGCTTCATAGGCAACATCTGGTTACAGTAATGGCCTAATATAACAACTAAGGATGAAAAGAAAGAAATTTAGTGTACTTGCAAAGTAAGATCTTCTCCATCTCTGAACATATGCTGGTTGGTTTCGTGTAGAGCAGTCACTAAAGAGACAGCTCTTGGCTTTTATAAAGGGGCCATATACCAAATATGTTGCCCAGGATTTGTCAGCAGTGGTTGTCAAAGTAATTTGGTTGAAAGTACAGCATATTAGAGAGCCCACCAGCATTCCACTGGCTAGACATGTTCCTCCCACCCAGGTGATCATGGGTCCAGTATTCAATAGGCTCAATGGAGATGACTGTAACTACCCAGGATATTTCCCACTCTCTGACAGGAATAACTTAACCAGTGTGGGGTATTTACCATGTTAAGCCCTAGTAGGATATTCCCTTCCCTGGTAGCATGTCTGTTGCTGCCTTCATGCATAAAACACACTGGTTGTCAAACAGGTCTGGGAGCAAAGAAGTTGTCTCAGTTATCCATATGTAAACAGTGGTAGGCTTGGAGAAAGGTTGTTCCAACCAATCATATGGGGCAGACATCTCTTTTGCTGACTTGAAGAAATAAGGACTGTAGATAAACAGTCATCCACTAGGACAAGGCAGCCTTCCCCAGTAAACTTTGAATCTGTGCTTTCAACAGAACATTTTTCCTTTCAATTAACCATGCTGCTTGAGGGTTATATGGGAAATGAAAGTGTCATGCTATATTGTGTGGCATAGATATCATGTCCAGCAAAGTGGGTCCCTCAGTCACTGTCAGTGCACTGGGGATATCCATACATAGTACTAGAGCCTCTAACCCTTTAATAGTACTGACTTGATTAGTTTGCTTAGCAAAACTGCTACAAAAGCTGCTGCTTACAGCAGCCTAGTAGCTGTGTCCACATGAGTTAATACATGTTTCCTTCCTTACAGTGAGAGGTCCTATATAATCTAATTGCCAGTCAGCTACAAGGAGAACAGCCCTGTAAACGTGTCCTGCTTGATATGGGCTATACCATGGACACAATAGAGAACAAGGTAAACAGTTTGCAGCAGCTGCTGGGAGGTCACCATCTTCTAGCTCAATCCTGCCCCCATGGCTATCTCCTAGCCTACTCTTGCATTTCTATGGCCACTTTTGTTTTGCACCTGGGTCACTAGTTCAGCAACCTGAGCCAGCATGATGCTTCTAATTTTTGTGAGAGTGTCAGCTTCTATATTTCCTGGAACCAAGTCTTTTTAGCATGCGACCACATGAATGCAGCTAAATCAGCCGCAGGGTGTTGCAGTTTCTCCCATATGTCTTGCCGCATGTTCATGCCACATACGGTTTGTGCAAAATCATGCACTTTTTTTGTTCCCATTGAGCTAGCCACATAGTGAGGCCTTTGAATACAGCCCAGCTATTGGTGCAAAGAACCAAGGGCTGGGGCTCCTGTGTGATTATTAACCAGGCAGCTCTCAACTCAGCCCACTGAATATTCTGATGTTCATCTGTTTCATACCAAATTGTATCCGTTTGTGGTTGTACAGCAACAGCAGTCAAATACAGAGGTTTCCCTGCTGGAGCCACCTGTGTACCAAGCATCATCCTGGATGGGTGGCACTCCTTCTCATACTGTGTCAGGCATTGAGGTAAAAGGAGGTAACAGGGTGTCCTTTGGTTGTTCATATGTAACAAGGCCCAATACAGCATGCAGTTCTGGGCTTACAGAACTGGTTGACAGAACACTTCATTGTTGCAAATAGGCATGCCATTTATTCAAGGCACGTGTTTGGGCTACAGTGGAGGTGGGTTATTTAAACAATCTTTCTATTCATCTCCTGACTGACAGATCCATTCTCATAGTCATCAAAAGAGTTTTTGTTCACATCCCACCTGCTGTAAAGCATTGTATTGCATCCCACCTGCTGCTAGGCCTTGTTCAGTGGGAGAGTATCTGGAGAGGTTTCAGCTCCTTTCCATAATTGTGACCAAAGTCCTAAAGAGGCTGCTTTTCCATAGTGTGACTCCTGCAAGTCCCAACTCACACCTTTAAGAGTAGCAGTAACACTCAAAGTCCTAGCTATACCCTCTAAAGGGCATCTAAGGCCTGTGCCTGCTGTACCAGCACAGGAAGACACACCTAACACTGAAGTTCCCAAATTTATAAAACAATTACTACTAGACCTAAGAAATGAGATAGACAGCAACACTATCTCATATCTCAGCAAGACAATAATAATGTCAGACTTCAATACTCCACTGACAGCACCATCAGAAAGTCAACAAAGAAACAATGGACTTACACTATCCCCTAGAACAAACAGACTTAACAGATATTTATAGAACATTTTACCCAACAACTGCAGAATATACATTCAATCTAGCAATCCCACTACTATCCAGAAGAAATGTATCATGCATTTTTGTATAGCAGCACAATTTGCAATTATAAAAATCTGAAACCACCCTAAATGCCCATCAACCAACTAGTGGATAAAGAAAATGTAGTATATATATGCCATGGAATACTACTCAGCTATAAAATAGAACAGAGGCCATTATTCTAAGTGAAGTGACTCAGGAATGGAAAACCAACTGTCATATGTTCTCACTTATAAGTGGAAGCCAAGCTATAAGGATGCAAAGGCATAAGAATAATATAATGGACTCTGGGGACTCAAGGAAGTGTGGGAGGGTGGTTAGGGATAGAAGACTACAAAGTGGATACAGTGTACCTCGCTTGAGTGATGGGTGCACCAAAATCTCAGAAATCACCACTAAAGAACTTATCTATGTAATAACAACCACCTGTTCCCCCAAAACTATTGAAATAAAATTTTAAAATTAAAAAAAAGAGAGAAAAGATGGGAATGAGAACAGACAAGTCTCCACCCACCATTCCGGGACAAAGCGTAGGACTGTAAAGATAGCCCGGGGGCAACAGTTGAAAAACCCACTGGTAACCTTGCCGGAAAAGCAAATTGGTCTTGCAATCATTTGGAGAGAGAAATGCTGAAAAAGGCATTAGCAAAATATAAGACAATGTGATATGTCCTCAGCATGGACACTATATAGCTGACTACCTGAATAATATTAGAAACGGCAGCATATATGGCTAGGGTTACCTTGTTCAATTCCTGATAATCCACAGTCATCTGCTACATACTGTCTGCTTTGTATTCAGGCCAGATGGGACTGTTAAACTGGCTTTGAGCTGGTGAGATAATATACACCTTTGCCAGTTCCTCAATAGCTGCATTTATTTTAATATACCCCTGTCCACAGGCAATTTGTTTGTTTAGCATTTACAACCTGCTTATGGTCAGGGAGTTACACGGGGGTCTCATTTTGCACCTCCTCCTGAAGATAGTCTTTACTGTAGGCACCTTCAATCTGAATTCTCCCTACACAGGACAGAGGGAGCTTTTCCAATTCCTAGATGTATTAAAATCCTTTTTACTCAGATTGTTTACATGCATAACCATCAATGGCAGTCAATTGATCAGGGTGTCTTTGGATTTCCATGGATTAAAGTACATTCTGCCCCAGTATCTACTAAGGCAACAGTCTTCTCTTTATCAAAGAAGTGCAAGGACTTCTCTGAGACTTAGGAATAGGGTGAGCCATCTATGCTTGGGTTTTTGCAGGATCTGATTAAGCGATTTGTGCTGTTGGGATAAAAAGTAAATTGCTACAAAAATGGTGTGGCCCTTTACTGTCTTTGTTGAGTCCTATAGCGGAATAAGACATATATCCCATAGGAGGTGGGAGAAGCTGTCACAGATTTAAGAGGAACCAGGAAAGCCAAGGACAGAGTACACTTGGTAACCAGACAAGAACTAACAAAGGGGAAAGGCAACTGGAACTAGTAAATGGTGAGTATGAGGCCTCTGATCATCCCCTATAGCTTGAACACAGAGTCGACTTTGGCCTCACTCCTAATCTCAGGTCTGAGGTGGGATCCTCCCTTAATAGGCTAAGATGTTAGATGGGGGAGGGTTGAGTTGTTTTTCTCTTCTGCCAGAAGGGCAGAAGAATGGGATGAAACTGCTGGTCAGTCTATAGTTCCCTCCATAAGGCTACTAATACAGCATTTGGTTGTATAGATTTTTCTTGGGGTGCTCCTACTCCCAATAAATCACACCAGGTTAATTTACATGTGACTCTTATCAGTCACTTTCCCCCTTTTCTCCCATCTGTGGGGTTTTATTTTTCCCCTTTGTTAGTTCTTGTCTGGTTACCAAGTGTACTCTGTCCTTAGCTTTCCTGGTTCCTCTTAAATCTGTGACAGCTTCTCCCACCTCCTATGGGATATATCTCTAATTCCGCTATAGGACTCAACAAAGACAGTAAAGGGCCACACCATTTTTGTAGCAATTTACTTTTTATCCCAACAGCACAAATTGCTTAATCAGATACTGCAAAAACCCAAGCATAGATGGCTCACCCTATTCCTAAGTCTCAGAGAAGTCCCTGCACTTCTTTGATCAAACTCGGGGGTCGTCCCTCCTGTTAAGTCCCCTTCATTAGACCAAGCCACTTTCATAGCTAGGATGACCCAGTCCTTAAGGCTATTACTCCCTTATATTTACCTTGCATTATAAAGATGTTGCTGCAGTGCTGGGATGGATAGTGGTGGCACTCATTTTTTCTGCTTCATTCCCAGCCAAGGAAACTCTGTAACTCACTGTGTCCTATAATTGGACCATATGGTCACTTTCTTTAGCACAATTTTTTTTTTGTTTTTGTTTTTGCTTGGATCTGTTTTAATGGATCTGTAACTCTAGGACCTCAGGACCTACGTGGATTGGATTGACTACTTATCAGACCTATGCCTAAGTCTTGCCATGCACATATATTCAACAGAAAAAAACGGCAATTGAGAATGAAACAAGACTTTGCACATATAGACAAAAGCAAAGCAAGCCACATATATTTAATGGAAAATATATTTGTAAAATGGTGTACCTCCTAAGCAAAAGGTCTGTTATACAAAGAGATAAATTTAATTATCAAATGGTACACTTCCAAATCAAAAAGTTTAAATGACTGAATTTTAAAAAATAGGCCTTGATTTGTATTTCTCTAATGACCAGTGATGATGAGATTTTTAAAATATGTTTGTTGGTCGCATAAATGTCTTCTTTTGCTCAGTATCTATTCATATCCATCCCGTTCACATCCATACAATACACATATATTGATGGAGTTGTTTATTTTTTTCTTGTAAATTTGTTTAAGTTCTTTGTAGATTCTGGATATTAGCCCTTTTTCAGATGGATGGATTGCAAAAATTTTCTACCGTTCTGTAGGTTCACTCTGATGATAGTTTCTTTTTCTGTGCAGAAGCTCTTTAGTTTAACTAGACCCCATTTGTCAATTTTGGCTTTTGTTCCCATTGCTTTTGCTGTTTTAGTCATGAAGTCTATGTCCATGCCTATGTCCTGAATGGTATTGCCTAGGTTTTCTTCTAGGGTTTTTATGGTTTTAGGTCTTACTTTTAATTCTTTAATCCATATTGAGTTAATTTTTGTATAACATGTAAGGAAGAGGTCCAGTTTCAGTTTTTTGCACGTGGCTAGCCAGTTTTCCCAACACCATTTATTGAAGTACCATCTCACGCCAGTTAGAATGATGATCATTAAAAAGTCAGGAAGCAACAGATGCTGGAGAGGATGCGGAGAAATAGGAATGCTTCTACACTGTTGATGGGAGTGTAAATTAGTTCAACCATTGTGAAAGACAGTGTGGTGATTCCTCAAGGATCTAGAACCAGAAATGGCATTTGACCCAGCAATCCCATTACTGGGTATATACCCAAAAGATTATAAATTATTCTACTGCAAAGACACGTGCATACGTATGTTTATTGCAGCACAGTTCACAATAGCAAAGCCTTGCAATCAACCCAAATGCCCATCAATAATAGACTACATAAAGAAAATGTGGCACATGTACACCATGGAGTACTATGAGGCCATAAAAAAAGAATGGGCTCATTTCCTTTGCATGGACATGGATGAAGCTGGAAATCATCATTCTCAACAAACTAACACAGGAACAGAAAAGCACACATTGCATGTTCTCACTTGTAAGTGGGAGCTGGACAATGAGAACATGTGGACACAGGGAAGGGAACATCCCACACTGGGACCTGTTGGGAGGTAGGGGGTTGGGGGAGGAATAGCATTAAGGGAGCATCTTACACTGGGACCTGTTGCGGGTAGGAGATTGGGGAGGAAAAGCATTAGGAGAAATACTTAATGTAGATGATGGGTTGACGGGTGCAGCAAACCACCGTGGCACTTGTGTATCTATGTAACAAACCTGCGCATTCTGCACATTTATCCCAGAACTTAAAGCATAATAATAATAATAATAGGCCTAATTCCTTACCTTATACCAAGATCTACTTGGCTTAAACCCTATGATAACGAAATTAATTTAGCAATGAGAGCTTAATAAAACTAGTCAGAGAGCTCAGATCATTGTTTGACTTCAAACCAGCAGATCTGAAGGGATTTTGTCAGAAGGGGTCCAGTGAATATACATGTGATCTGAAGGTTTACTGAGATGTTCCCAGGCAAAGGTATTCAAAATTATGTCCATGGTAACTTCAGAATTGTTAAAGATGAGACCACCATACAATATTTGAAATAAAAAGATAAACCTGAATTTATTGATTGCTATATTAAGGGAGAACAATTTTATCAGGTCCAGTCAATCTGAGCAGAGACTAGTGCTGATCTTATTTGGGTTTAAGAGGACCACAGAATTTTGGGGCACATGGACTTTCATAAGTGTAAGTGGACAGACAAAGTAGAAGTGTGGTTACTCAAGTAAGACTGCTATTGACTGATTAGCCCTCAGTGGTGTGTTTAGTAGAGAGGCACTTATTCTAATAAATTACAGAATTTTATGTTTAATCATTATACAAAACTGTCAGTCTAATACACAATGAAGAAATATGTGATACCTATATATGATATATAGATTGCCTTTAAGATAAATAAATCACCGGGGATCAATTTGGATGAATCAAATTCTTAACAACCAAATGATATGGTTTGGCTCTGTCCCCATCCAAATCTTAACTTGAATTGTAACTCCCAGAATTCCCACATGTTGTGGGAGGGAGCCAAGGGAGGTAATTGAATCATGGGGGCCAGTCTTTCCCATGTTATTGTCATGAGAGTTAATAAGTTTCATGAAATCTGATGGGTTTATCAGGGGTTTCTGCTTTTGCTTCTTCCTCATTTTTCTCTTGCTGCCACCATGTAAGCAGAGTCTTTTGCCCCCAAGCATGATTCTGAGGCCTCCCCAGTCATGTGGAACCATAAGTCCAATTAATCTTTTCTTTCTTCCCAGTCATGTGTATGTCTTTATCAGCAGTGTGTAAATGAACTAACACACCAAGGTTTTCAAAAACCTGTAATACAAAGTTAAAGAAGCAAGAGATTGATCCTAATTGGTGGATTGGTTGGCTTGCAAAAGCATGTTTACTGAAGTGAGTTGTCACTGAATAATTGAACAGGTTTAAAATACATTCTGGTGGCTACTTATTACCATGGCTACAGAGCAATGAGACTTTTTCTAAATTTTTGGAAACTTTTGTATTCTTACTTTGCAGAAAGACTTTACTGGGTTTGACTCCCAGCTCTGTTACTTAATTTGCTTTATACCTCTGTGTTTTGACAGATTGCTTGATCACTCAAAACCCCAAGAAAATAAATATGTCTACCTTATAAGGTTAGAAAAAATATGGAAATCACTTAGTATTTTGTTTACATTCAAGAAATTTTAAAAATTTTAGTTCATAATCTAAAGTAGACAAAAGTAGAAATGTGTAATACTACAGAGAAGTCACTGAGTGGCAGGCAGTTTTCTAGGGACCTTCACATGTATTACTCACTTAAACCCACCAACAACCCTCTGGTATAGACCATATTGTTATCATTTTCTGCATTTTACAGAAAACTGAAAACACAATACTATTAAGTAAAATACCCAATGTCACACAATTAGTAAGTAGTGGAGCTGGAATTTGAACTTAGACAATCCCCCCGTAGAGATTTTTGTGTTTAACTGTTATACGAACTGCCAATACTAACTGCTTTTGGATCTAATGTGACATGTCCAAGTATACTTTTCTTCTTATTTATCCATCTTTGCATTTGATGGGATCTTTGAATCTGTGGGTTAAGGTATTTCTAAATTTTGGAAAACTCTCAGCTTCTATTTCTTCAAACATTGTTTCTGTGGCAGTTTCTCTCCACTTTTTCTGAAACGCCAATCACCTGGCTCTTACACCATCTTGCTGTGTATTTTGTGTCTCTTACTCTTTCTTCTGTATTTTTCATCCTTTTGTCTTTCAGAGTTTTATTCTTAATAATTTCTTCTGGGTTCTTTAGAAAGAAATATGCAATATGAAGAAATATATGAAAAATATATTTGATAATATAGATTGTCTTTAAGATAAATAAATCACCAGGGATTAAATTGGATGGATCAAATTCTTAACAAATAGCCAAGGTTTTAAAAATCAATTAGAACATTTATTCTTTTGTTAATAAAGGACTAGGTTACTTGAACCAATCCTTTTGCCAAGAAGCATGAGAAAAGGTGGACTTCTTTTTTTTTTTTTTTTTTTTTTTTTTTAAGAAAAATGCTTGAATTAGTGGTGGAAAACTTTTAAAAGTACTGAAGAACTACTGAGATAATATCCAGGATGAGACTGAAATTTAGAGATGTAATCTTAGCATGTAGATCCATGTTTCCAGGGGTCATTTGCTGATTAGACCAGGCTGTTGAGAGGCTGAGTGGTACTTTTTGACAGCCCTGTTGGGCTAGAGGACTGAGAGTTGAAGTATTGGCCCAACTGAAGATAGGGGCTTGCAGATTCCCCATTCACTGGGTCGGGAACCCAAAAGGCTACACTGTGAAGTAATGATGAGCCAGAGGTAAACCAATCGTCCCATGGACTTCACCCGAGCTTCCTGGGCCTCTAGAAAACTGGCACTCAGTCACTTCTCTATAGTATTATGCACTTCTATTTGTGTCTACTTTAGATTATGAAATAAAACTTTTTATTTATTGAATCTAAACTAAATACTAGGTGATATCCGTATTTTTTCTAATCTTATAAGGTAGATATATTTAATTTTTCTCAGGACTTTGAGTGATTAAGCAATCTGTTAAAATACAGAGTTATAAAGCAAATTAAATGGCAGAGCTTGGAGTCAAACCCAGTAAAGTCTTTTTTTGAAGTAAGAATTAAAGAATCTTATTAAGATTTTAAGATTTCCTGAGGAATCTTCAATTCCTATAATTGGATTAATATGATCCAAGATTACTAGTGTCCCCTGAACCTAGAATCAGTAAAGGAAAATCTTCTCTGGAGGAAGATAACATCATCTTACTTATCAAATCATTCCATTTTCAAATACAATATTTGATCATAAAAATAACCAGGCTTATGAGGCAATAAGCCAAAATCAACATGATACTCTTTTTCATATATTAGGGTGTCTGTGTAATACTCAAGAATAAAAATTTTAACAGAGAACTGGAAGCTATGAAAAGTGACTTTGCAAATAGAAAAAATAAACAGAAATTCGAAAAAGAAAAACCAGAATTAATGAATGGGATATTAAAAACAGTTTAAGAGATAAAGAACCCAGAGGAAATTATTAAGAATAAAACTCTGAAAGACAAAAGGATGAAAAATACAGAAGAAAGAGTAAGAAACACGAAGTATACAGGAAGAGGTTTAAGAGCCAGGTGATTGGCGTTTCAGAAAAAGAGGAGAGAAACTGCCACAAACAATGTTTGAAGAAATAGAAGCTAAGAGTTTTCCAAAATTTTGAAAGACCTTAACCCACAGATTCAAAGATCCCATCAAATGCAAAGATGGATAAATGAGAAGAAAAGTACACTTGGATATATCAGATTAGGAAGCAGTTAGGCAATATAACCAGAGGGAAAAATACCTTACTTTCAAAAAACCAAATTGACTTATCAAAAGATAGGATAAAGCCGTAAAAATAGTTTCAGGATGATGAAATAAAATAAATACAACTTCAAATCATATATCAAATCAGCTGAGCACAGTGTCCCGTACCTGTAATCTCAGCAATTTGGGAGGTTGAAGTGAGAAGATAACTTCAAACCAGGAGCTTGAGACCAGTCTGGACAACAAAGCAAAACCCCATCTCTGCAAAAAGTAAAAATAAAATAAAATTCAAATTATATATCAAATAAAATATTCTCCAGGAATGTAAGTTTACAAGACCTATAACTGGCAAAAAAGAAAAAAAAAAAAAAAAGGCTTATACCCAGAAAATAAGAGAACTTTAAAATAAAATTTAAAAACAGACAGATTTAAGGAACACTTTACAAAAATAAACCCAAATAGCCATAAATCTTATTAGCAATCAGAAAATGCAAATTAAAATTATAATGATTATGCATGTTTGTGATATACAGATGTATAACCACTGCATATGTAATGGCCGACAATACTAAACATTGGCTAGAATGTAGAACAACTGAAACTGCCACTCCTGATGAATGGGCACAGCAATTGTCACCACTTCATTGAATAATTTTTAATTATCAACTAAAGTTGAAAATATATCTATCTACTCCATGGGCTGGTAGTTTCAATGTGGCTACCAGCATGACCAAGAGAAATATGTATATATGCACTCAGAGACAAAAGGATACAGACAACATTGTGTTTGTAAGAGCCTCAGACTGGGGTGGGGCAAGGCCTCCAAAGCAAATAAATCCAACATGGCATTTTCATTCCATGGAATACAGTATATCCAAGACAAAGAAATCACCATAATAACATGCAACAATATGAATGATTGAAAAAAGTAAATGAAGTAAGCCAAACACAAAGTAATTATATCACTTACATTAAGTTCAAAACTCAGGAAAACTAAACTACAGTATTTTAAATGTATACTAAGGTGTTAAAAGTATTTAAGAAAGCAAGAGATGATTATGATAAAATTTGGAACAGAATGTATTTAGGACAGAAATAGAAATAGACATAAATGTTAGTTATAGAGGAATGCTCTAAGAAATTAAAGAGGTATTCATTAAAAAATACTTTGTAGGCATTACAGGGATGTTTTCTAAATATTCAACACCATGAGAAAATGTTTGTGATTGTAAATAAATGCAAGATGAGAATACAGAGAACATGAGTTTAATTATTCAAAAAATATGATACTACATTAAATGGACGTATAAGCATAAACCTCATATAACACATATATATAATTTAAAGAAAAGACTGGAGACAAATACATCAAATATTTATTTCTGGATATTAAAATTGCCCTAGATCTTGGAAGGTTATTTTTTTTCTAAGTATTCCATTTTTCTACTATTTACTAATTTTTAAATCTATGAAATATACTGTTGATCAAAGAGAAAAGTTATATAATTCACCTCAAAACTTCAGATATCTCAAATAGATTAAAACAATTTATCATTGTGCAATCCTATACAAGAGAGTATCTATAACTTTTTCTTAGTAATTTCTCATGAAGGATAATGCTTTTTATTTTATTTAAATTTTAAATTCCTGGAATATTTTATGGATTGTGCATTTTTAGTATAGATTCTACATAGTAATTTATGTATTTATTCTTAGACTATATAATTACTTGACAACTTACGAATTTTCTTCTGTTAACCTTAATATATTGAAATAAGGTAATTAAATTTTACTTATTGCAAATACCATTTTGTTATTTAAGCAGAAAAATACTATAATTTGTCTCAGATGCATTATTGGTTCTGTCTGGAGAGCAAATAGATTGAAAGCAGGTGGTCCTTATTTGTTTAGCCTATGGGAAAATTAAGGATTCTATTAAGTATAGTTCCCTTTCCAGTCTCATGAGCAAAAGAGAGCTCTACAAATTTGTATCTTTAGAAGTATAATATGATTTCTGACTTTAAAACAAATCTTGTGAAAAAGTTCCAAAAATTCTATAAAGTTAAATTACAACTTTTTATTGTATACATCTGAGTACATATAGTCACAAATCCAAATAAATAAAATCAGCCTAATTTTACAGTGAAAAACTGCTAATAAATAGCTGATTATCTATGTCAACTCTTTTCCCAGCATAAAGGACATACAGTTTATTATGAGAAATCATTATATATGGTATTTATGGACACGACAAAAGGACAAAAGGTATTCTTATCTCAAAAGTGTGAACAAAACCCATGAAGTTTCAAAAGTAAGAGATCAGGTTAGCTAAAATTAGTAATGAAATGAATCTACTCTTAATTATTAAACAAATATTTTGTCCAGAAAATTGTTTCTATAGAAGAAAAAATCAGTAGAAAAATAAAAGCATTACAATTAAATAAAAGTACAAATAGATATGTCATTTTCCCCGCAACTATTTTAAGTATCTTTTCTCCTTGAATTATAACAGGATGCAACTGTGTAACTGCATTAAGGGAAGGGCAATGAACTGGGGATAAATTATCCTACTCTCAAAGTTTTCCAGTGAAAATCCCAACAACCTTGGGCTATGCATGCCTAGTTCTGTAGCTTGGAGGATCAGACAACACAGTTCATAAGGGGTAGCTCAGGGTACATGGTAACTTGGTGATCCATGGTTAAATGTTAGTTTCTACAAGTCCCAGTAACAAGCCAATGGTTTTCTTTTTAAAAGAGTAGTTACCTGCAGAAGATGACAGTGCTTTGCTCCAAAACCCTACACTATGAGTCACCTATAGGGACTTGCAAAAAGTTTCAAACAGCATGTCCATGTGTTACTGACACTTCAAGCACCGTTGGTTCTGCTGTATAATATGGTCCAAGTAGCCTAACAGTTTGGACCTATTGCAGAGCCTTCTCTGGTTCTGGGCTCCACTCAAAAATAGCAGCCTTTCAGGTGACTTGGTAAATGAGTTGGAGTAACACACTCAAATGAGGACTATGTTGCCTACAAAATTCAACAAAGCCTGCTGGCTATTGTGGCTCTTTATTGGTTGTAAGAGCCAGACACCGCATCTTATCCTTAACCTTAGAAGGGATATCTGAACATGCCCCACACCATGTTCAGTGGGGCACTGAACATGCCCCACATGGGGGTCACAGAGACCCCCAAGTTTGTGTCATTTTTCTTTCTCAGTCTTTGACATGCAAATGTCTTAACAATTAGTCTAAAGTCATTACTTCTTCTTCTTCACCATGTCCACTTAGTATAATATCATAAATGTAGTGGACCTCTGTGATGTCATGTGGAAAGAAAAGGTGATCAAGTTCCCTGCTTGTTGTTTCTCACATAGCAAGGATTCCACCGAATGGTGGAAATGGAAGTGTCTTCATTCACTATTACCCCTGGTCATCCACTTGCAAAATTTTTGCTTCCTGTAACCACAATTTTAGATTCTGGTATCTAGAAGTCTTGTTCCAAAGGGAATGCTTCCACCAGGAGATACAATAATGATTCTGTTAAGTGAAAATGACACTGTTCTCTGACCACTATAGGCTCTTTATACCTTTCAGTGAACAAGCAAAGAAGGGAGTCAGTGTACTAGCTAAGGTGATTGATCCTGATTATGAAGGAGAAATTGGTTACTACCATAGAATGGAGGTAAGGAAGGGTATGTCTGCAACACAGGAGATCCTTTAGGGCATTTCTCCAGACTGCTATGTCCTGTCATGAAAGCCTACATAAAACTACAACAACCCAGTTCAGACAGGAATTAATGATAGTCCAGAGCCTTCAGGGATGAAGATCTGAGTCACCCCACCAGGCAAAGAAGCACAACCTGCTGAGGTCATTGTTGAGGGCAAAGGAATATGGAAAGTGTCATGGACCAGCTGCAACCATCTGATCAGCTGCAGAAACAAGAATTGTAATAGTTGTATTATTTCCTTATATTGTTATAAACATATTCGTATATATTTTAACCAGATATTTTTGTTTTCTTCCCTCTCTCATCTCCTTATCATCTAACAGAAGATGCATTAATAACAGTTAACTTTGTATCACAATGTTTCACATACAGGATATCAAAGGAGAAGAGTGAACATCACCCAAGGACTTTGCATTCCCAGCTGCGTAAAGGGTTAGTGCATTCTAGGTTGTGAGCAGGAGGGTTGTGTCATGTTAGGCAGAAGTATGACTTCGTTATGTTATTACATGGTGATTAGGCGTGATTTCATGAGATGGAGATGGGTGCCAACTTGACAAGGGTGAAATGTTTTAATGTCAGTTTGACTAGGATACAGTTCCCAGCAATTCAATCAAACACTAATCTAGGTGTTCTTATGAAGGTATTTTGTAGCTGTGATTAAAGTCCATCATCACTTGACTTTAGTAAGAGAGATTGCCTTAGATGATCCGGATGACCTGATTCAATCAGTTGAAAGGCCTTAAGAGCAAGCTGAAGCTTCCCTGAAGAGGAATAAATTCCGCCTATGGACAATGACCATAACCCATGCCCAAGAGTGCCAGCCTGCCCTTTCTGACCATTTTGTGCTCTTTGAATTTTGGATTTGCCTAGCCAAAGCCCACAGTCATGCAAGACAATTCCTCACAGTAAATCTCTTACAATATATTTCCTACTGGTTTGTTTCTCTTGTTGAACTGATATTCCTATCTTACTCTCAGCATCAAAGCACTAAGCCTAAGGCCTAACAAATATTAAGGTGACACCAAAAACTATTTCATTTATAAAGTGTATTTTTTATTTTATATAATTCAATAAAATTTCCTTTGATTACTTAATCTTTGTAACCCACTGTCTAAGTCCATTGTTTGGTGAATTCATAAGTATTAAATAAATGTTTACTGAAAAAACAAATGAGTGAATTAATTAACAAATGATGATTACAGTTACAGATATTTATAAACAGCATATCATGGCAGAGAATTTTTACAAATCACTACATTTTGTAGATTTGAAACAATTAAACAGATGCTAGCACTTAATTAACTGCAATTTTACTTTGTTTCTCCCAAAATGATGCTCTTAAGAACTATAATGAAATAACTTGGGGATGAGGATAATTTGCTCCTTAATAAACATCTCTGTGAAAGAGTAAATTCTTACTCTTTTGAGTATTACACAACTTCCACATGACTCTTGAATCACAGGGCCAGGAAAGCTCCTGAGAGGTCATCAGTCCAGACATTTGCTTCCCAAGTACTTTCCTGATTTCACTCTAATAAATGAGAGAAGTCACAGGGAGAAAGCACTACTGAAAACTGGTCCAGGCATCTGGTAGCACACATTTTAATGAAGGTGCAGGATATGTGATGTGGAATGATTTTTGTTTTTACAATAAGGGTAGCGTGACAAGAAAAAAGGAAGATGCAAGGAAAAGAGAGGGGTGAAAGAAATGCCCTGGACTTTTAAAGGTAAGTTGGGGAATATTGATGATGATGCTGTCAATTAATATGTATCTAAGACAATATAAGGGATGAAATAAAAAGGGAGAGGAGAAATCAGAAAAAATTAAATTTCTAGCAACTATTTTCCTAGAAAAAAAAAATGCTATTATTAGAATAGCCTTAATGCTATGACCAACGGTGAGAGAGGAAATAGATGAGTGAAGTACAATTTGATGGGGAGGCAATCAGAGAAGTTACTGAATTTTATCTGCCCAAATCAGAGAGCATTTTGAAAGTCGATGGAAAAAAAAATTGATTGACTTAAACTTAGAGAAGTGTGAAATCGCTCTCTAATAGTTATAAACATGGAAGCTATTTTCAGAGCAACTATTGAATACTCCCATTTGGGTGGGAGAAGGGTGGCTTTGAGTGTCTGCAGACCATGGGCTCCTACATCCCTCAAAAAAGGTTGATGGAATGTGGAAGCTCTGAAAAATAGCTGCAGATTTTTTGACATTCATCCTATCAAGAAGTGGGTCTATGTCCCTTTCCCTTAGATCTGGGCAGTTGTGACTGTTTTGGCCAATAGAATAAAACAAAGTGATGTTATGTAATGTTTGAAGCTAGGTTGTGAAAGACTATGCAGCTCCTAGGTTTTGGGGAATTCTTGCTCCCCTCAAGATAGTCCACCTCTGTCATGCTGACAGAGGAAGCCGCATGAAGGGCCCATGTGTAGGTACTCTGATCAACTATTCCAGCTGAACCCAGCCTGAGAGTCATCCCATGTCAGACACAGACATAGAAGTGACAAGCCTTCGCGTGGTTTCTGTCTACAACCATTTCAGTCCTCAGAGCTGAGGCCCCAGACATTGTGCTACAGCAGAGCAGAGCAAAGTTTGTCATCCTTGACCAACAGAATCTGGGAGCATAATAAAATATATTTCATACCACTAAGTTGGGGGTAATAATTTATCCAATATAGATAAGAAATTTGTAAAGACAAGCTCTCCCTATTGAGTAAATGTACCTATATTGCTGGAATAGTAATGCCACCAGTTTGGGAAAAATATATTTAATTTTATGAAATAATAAAACTATTGTCTTAATAGATATTTTCAACCTTGGAAAGGTTTAGAAGTAAATAGTTGATTAAATAAACCAACTCAAAATATTAATATTCTGTTTTAAATTCAGCATTAGTGCATCAATAATACAACTTCTGTATGTTGAGATTCTGACAGACATGCCTTGCAATTTCCTTTAAAGTAAATAATTGAATAATTGGCTTTAAATACATAATCCTAAAATAAAAGGTAAATAAAGAATCTAAATATTTCAGACAATTTAAGTAACTCAGTTGTAAGTTAGACTCTGTCGAAGGGAGTTTTATTTCATCAACTTTAGTTGTTTATTGAACTTCTTTAATCAGAAAAAAATGTGTAGATGACTGTTCTCAGTTTATTATTAAAATCTAAATGTTAATTTAATGAAGACTGAATATTGATTTTAGGTGTATATAATTCTAAACTATCTTCACATACACAAGAATATTACATTCCCATAGATATTGATATAGTTAGGCTTTGTGTCCCCACCCAGTTCTTATCTTGAATTTTAATCCCCATAATCCCCATAATTCAATTACCTCCACCTGGTCTCTTCCTTGATCAGGTGGAGGTAATTGAATCATGGGGATGGTCTCCCCTGTGCTGTTCCCGTGGTAGTGAATGAGTCCTCATGAGATCTAGTGGTTTTATAAGGGGCTCTTTCCCCTTCACTTGGCATTTCTCCTTCCTACAGCCTTGTCAAGAAGGTACCTTATTTCCCCTTCACCTTCTACCATGATTGTAAATTTCCTGAGGCCTCCCCAGCCATGCTGAACTGTGAGTCAATTAAATCTCTTGTCCTTTATAAATTACCCAGTCTCAGGCAGTTCTTTACAGCAGTAGTAAATGAATTAATACAGACATTAAAAGTGTACATTGATAAAAATATTTTGAGAAAGGGCATAAAAAGGTGGAAAGAGAAATAGGAAAGGTGCAGAGGCCTAACAATTTTCTCCACAAGACAAACACCAGAGTTGGGGGTCCAGGGAAAGACTAGTATTCCACAACACATGGGAGTGTGCCGAACAGCTCACACTGACTCTTACCAGGGAGATGATAACCCAATTCTAACACTGAACAAACATTATTGTTGGTATTCCACATTATATAACAGCAAAATACTTTAGGCTGCAGTCTGGAGCAATTTCCTTTTATTTATTTATAAATACCAGGTTGTTTCTATTTAAATAAATAAGAGGATAACCAGATGTTTTTAAAGGCTGATAATCAGATACTTTTATATTTAAACTAAACCACAGAGTTAATATTCATAGTTTGTTTATAATAAATATTTACATACAAATAAATATAAACTATCCAGTTTAGCTAAAATATAAAAGCATCTGGTTATCAGCCTTTTGTAGATATAAAGACATTTGCATCATCATTCATTCATTTATTTATGTGTACCACAAACTTTGTATCCAAGGCAACTAATAATATTGAATACTTAAGTGTTAGTATTACACAAATAAGGGTAAAGAACAAGAGTTTTTAAAGAGAAACATTGTAAAAATTGTAGTTAAATAAATGTCAAATTCAGATGAATTTCTTAAAGGTGGAGACTAAAAAGAGAGAATCAATGAATTAAACAGATCTTTTAGTATCTTTTGATTAAGTGAGCTCATCTCCTGTAACCTTTTAGCATAGTTCTTACTTCCTCACTCCATAATCATTTTTACTTTCCTGGATTAAAACATTTTAATATACTTTTTCCAAATGCATCATAAGTTGTGGAGCCCCACACTGAATACTACTGAGCAATTAGCAAAGTTGTGAACTTTAACTTAACATAAAAGTTAAATTAGGAAAATTATCTTACAGTAAACAAAGTAACAGAACAAAGTGGCATGCACACCAAATAATCTATTCTGAAACAAACAAACAAAAAAAAAACAGTGTAAAACCTGAATGTTCAACTGGGGCAGGGAAGGGGATAGAATTAGAATCATCATAGAAACCTGAATTGATAGAACACAAAATTGCAAGACTAATTTTAAGATGTTGTTTCTTTCTACAGAGATAATATAAGCTAATTATTTTTAAAAAGCTAATGCTAAACAGTTTATGAAGAAAAATATTCCTAACTGCTCAGAGGTAAACAGGTAAGATTGTAACAATTCTTTATAAACTCACTCTAGGCATATGCAAGGTGGAGGCAATGTTACCCAGATGTCTGTCTCCTCTTGTGGCTGCTTCCACTCTCTAGCCATTAAAACGCAGATCTTGGCTCTGTCACCACTTTCCACAAGAAATGTAACCTCAGGGAACACTTAATTTTAATTTTTAGAAGATTTTAAAGATGATTTAGTAGTGTCCAAGAAGGAATTACATCACATACTATCCATCAGGTCATCTTCGTCTGACCCCAAATTCCCATGACATCTTTCTGTCCAAGGTACCTCCCAGCCCTCTCTCATTCTACTTCTTTCCCATTTTTCCCCCATTGTGCCCAGTTTCACCATCTCCCATTCTTTTGTTAAAATCAAAACGTTAGAGAAAATAAATCTATCAGTTTATTTGTACAAAGAATGATTCATGAATCAGGCAGTATCCATAACCAGAAGTCCAGAAAGCTCCACTCCACCTGCCTGAACAGTGAGTTTTTATAGGCTGAACAGAAGGAAGTTCACTGGCTAAAATCAAGGTGTTTGCCTTATTTTCATATGGCTGTTAGGAGGTTCCTGGTTGGCAATCAATCTGCTGGTTGAACCAAGCAGAGGCCCAGGATTTTATTTCTTTTTTTTTTTTTTTTTTTTTTGGTGGTTGTTGTCTTCCGTCAGTTACAAAAAAATACTCCCAAACCTGGCAACTTCAGGCTAATGGCCTGCTTCTTATTTGTTTTAACATTTTCATATCCACTCTTCCCAGCTCAATTGTGAAGGGCAGTCAGCCCTGTGTTCATATCTACCTCTGGGTTACTGCTAGCAAGTTGGCTCCACTATGGGTGAGTTGGGGATGTTTTGTTTCTGTTGCATCTCTGGCACCTAGGAAAATACAAGGCAATGGCAGTCCCAGACTGCACCTTCTACCTCAGGGTTCCTTCTGGGCTGGAGCTCCATCAGCTGAGTTCTTGGCTGTCTGCCCCACCTCCTCTGTGAGAGGCAGATCGATGATTTGCATGCCACTTTTCCTTCCTCCACAGACTAAAATACATCTGTTTTCCAAGCCTAATTTTTGGAGGGCCAGAGTTGGACTGTCCTCTTGAGTAAAATCTATCACAATATATCCATCCTCTTTACAAATAATAACAACAAAATAGACAGCATTTCTGCTCCACAGAAGCCAGGCAGTATGATACTTGTTGCCAAGCTTTACCTGAATTTTGCCTAAATCCACCAGATTAGGCTCCAGAGAGTGCACTCCTGGAGGAATTTGCTTTGAATCACACATTAAGGCTTTTTCCTATCTCTATGACAAGAAGTGCTACATTAAAGAGGACAAGCCAAAACCTTCAATCTATATAGCAAATTAACTTCTAGAACAACTGCATCTAGTTTTGATTCCACCTGCATTATATGAGAAAATATGTCTTCCCACAGTATTGCCTGCACTGGCACTGGGTATTGACATCTTTTTGTGGTATTGCCTATTAGAGAATAAAAACTAATGTCAAATTAGTGCATTAATAACTATGTTAATTGCTAAGATGGTTGAACATTAGTTCAAGTGTTTAGTTAGGAGTTCAAGACCAGCCTGGCCAACCATGGCCAACATGATAAAACCCTGTTTCTACTTAAAATACAAAAATTAGCTGGGCACAGTGGCAGGCACCTATAATCCCAGCTACTCAGGAGGCTGAAGCAGGAGAATTGCTTGAACCTGGGAAGCAGAGGCTGTAGTGAGCTGTGGTCTAGCCACTGCACTCCAGCCCGGGTGTCAGAGGGACTTATATTTCAAAAATATAAGTAAATAAATAAAATAAAATTCATTTATATGACCTTCTAGAATATTGGGAATAGTGTTACTTGTCTATCAGATTTTATACAGATAACTTTTCCCAGTGTATCATTTGTCTTTCTACCTTATTTACGGTATGTTATGCCAGGAAGAACTCACTTTTTAAACATTAATTTAATCAAATCTATCAATATTTTCTTTTATAATTCCTTGATTTAAATAATTTTTTAAAGTATGATATAGGAGTGAAAGAAGACAATCTTTTGATTTAAAATAGTTGTTACTCAAATATTTTATTTCAGTGATGTTTGTAATAAGGAAAAAAAATTGAAAACACTCTAAAGAACCTTTGATGGGCAATGATTGCCTAATATTTTTTCATCCAGTGTCCTGCCATTAACATTATTACTTTGACAACAACATGGCAAAAGATAGCATAGGCAGGATAGCCTAATGGTTAGGAAGGCTCCCTGAGCCAAATTTTAGGCAACTTACTTGAATTCTCTGACCCTTAGATTCCTCATCTTCAATGAGGGGATTATAAAGGTGCCTCACAGGGCCACTGTGGTAGCAACTGGCATCTTGAACATGAAGAATTAAGTACATCACCTGAGGTATAATTTCCACTCAGTAGGGTAACATATTTATAGTTGAAAACGTAATCATGGAAAAGGCAAAAGTAACGTTAGCCATTGGGTTAGGATAGCAGGTTGATTTTTTTCTTTGTTTTCAAAACTGTCTGTAATGATACCATATTATTTCAATAAAAATTTAAAATAAATACATACACTAGTGTGTTTTACTTCCAAAGGAACATGCCGCTAAGACACTAAGGTTACCTTCAGAAGAGCAGATGGATTAATTCAGAGAGGAGAGAGTAATGATTGTGATGGAGGAGTGAGTTATGAGAAATGATTAAAGATAAAGATTATGTCTGGTGTTGCTAAGTAATAGCTGAGGGGGGACTAATAATTGACTACAAAAATCTGACAGGAGAAATACTGAACAGGCAGGAAGAATTATTTAATCAGGTTTAGGACAAGATTATGAGTATAAAGAAGGAAAGAAAAATTTACCCTGAATAGGAGAGAAAACTTTCTGACAGTGAAAATTTTTATATAAGGAACATCTTCCAAGAAAAGTGATGAAAGCCCATCCCTAGAGATATTTAAAATAAGGCTGGACGGAAACCAAAAAATATGTATGACAGAACCACAGTGCTTTGATTCGGTGCTAACTTCCATCTCTGATTTTATAGCAGCATTGGAAAAAAAATAGGTCACTCAGTCATGATGAATGATTAAAATGTGGCTCAGGCAACCAAGTGTTTGAACAGTTTTGAGGTGTCCCACTTCCATGTGAGGCACAAAACTAACCTGAATCAATGACTGTGCCACAATTTGGTTGCCACATATGAGAGGGTGGTGAGGTCGGATGGGCTCTCAGCAAACTACTGTTCCTGAACCACAATTTATGTACCTGTCAGGCAGCTCCTGAATCCCAGAGTACTACAGCCCAAAGGGACTTGACCTAACAGCTTTCTTTGAAAATAATAATTTGTTCTACTTATTAAGTATATACATGATACCAAACCGTGTACTAGGTGTTTTGCCAATGGAATCTCATTCTCACAACCACCATGGAAGGTAGCTATTGTTATCCACATATTTAAAATGAAAGGCTCAAAAAGATTAGGTCCTGTCCCAAAGTCACATGGAAAGTAAGAGCTGAAATGAGGATTTCAATCTAGATGTATATTAGTCCATTTTTACACTGCTATAAAGAAATAGCCAGCCAGGTGTGGTGGCTCACACCTGTAATCCAGCATTTTGGGAGGCCTATATAGGCAGATTGCTTGAGTCCAGGAGATTGAAAACAGGCCAACCAACATGACAAAAACTACAAAAATTAGCCAGGCATGGTGGCACACACCTGTAATCCCAGTTACTCAGGAGTAACTGAACCTGCGACACAGAGGGTGCAGTGAGCCCAGATCGACACTGCACTCCAGCCTGGGATACAGAGTAAGACTCCATCTCAAAAAAGCAGAATAAAACAAAAAATAAACAAACAAAAAAGAAAGACTGCATAGTAGGTAATTTATAACGATTTAATTAACCCACAGTTCTGCAGGCTTAACAGGAAGCATGGCTAGGGAGGCCTCAGGATATTTACAGTCATGGTGGAGGAAGAAGAAGTAGGCACCTTCTCCGTAAGGCAGCAGGAAAGAGAAGTGCAAGCATGGGAAATGCCAGATGCTTATCATGAGAACAACATAAGGGAAACAACCCCCATGATCCAGTCACCTCTCTCCTTCCACATGTGGGGTTATAATTTGAGGTGAGAGTTGGGTGGGAACACAGAGCCAAACCACATCAAGGTGTATTTCTCAAGCTTGTCATCCTTTCCTCTATACTCTGCTGTCTCAATGGATTTAAAAAAAGGAACAATTCATGAAAGATCATAGTCCAATTTTAGAGCCCAGACTTGGAATCCTTGTTCTTAGTCTCTGTCACTAAACAAAATCAATTCTCCTCTCTATTTTCTTGAGCCTCGGTTCCATTTCCTTGCCCTCTCCTCCTTTAATAAGAAGCATAAAAAAATGAAAATTATATTCTTGATGTTACAAACTTGGGATAGGAGGAAAGAATGTGCATATGTAAATTTAGCCTTTTGACTCTTTAGGTTATTTAATGCCAAAACTCATTGTATTATTCAACCCCAGTATTCTACATTTTAAATGTTCTCTGAATCCAAAAAATATCCTAGTCCCTTTATAATAAAGTAAGCCTCATTGTACATGTAGCTCAGATATGCACTTTGAAGTCAAATAATCTGAAGTAAGTTGAACAATTAAAATAGGAATAATAATGTGTCTGTAAGATTCTTCACTTTTGCATTTCCCAACTAATGTCCATCATATTGCAAGACAAAGGGAATTTGTAAAAACATAAAATTTGTAACATACAGCTATAAGGTATTCATGCCATATCTACTTTTGTTTTCATTTTCTCTTAATGGGTTGCATTCTTGCTGATGCATATTTCTCAATCCAATAAAGTTAAATAGTAGAGAAATATTTTGAAATGACTTTGATTAGTCAGGAGCTAAGTAAAGAGCAATAACTTTCTGAAGATTTCTATCACCTTCTAGAAAGGTTTAGTTTTTCCCCAACTCAATGGAAATATCTCATCACATATTATTCAGGCCTTTCTTCTTTGTATCATCTTTCAATGTATGAAGCTAATTATGTCTGGAAGAGAAAATCTAAACGCCTTACAGGCTTCAGGCATCCATTCTCTGAATTCTAAAAATCATACTGAAAAAAAGCAAAATCTTGTAAAATAAAATTGTTTCTAATAGTATGTAGTACATTTGAAAGAGGAAATGGATTGGCAATTCAGAGAATGAAGGTTGGGGAAAATACCGTATTTGTTCTTCTTATGCTGCACATGAAAGGACCATCTGCTAGAAAAAAATACCTTCCATAGTACAGAGAGGTATTTATTCTCTACCACAATGGCTGAGGCATACATGACTCAGTGGTTCCCAGCATCAGCCACTGGAAGAAACTGAGGAAATCACTTGAAGTTATAGCCTATTCAGAAAAGTTGAGTATGACACAGACCTATGTGTTTAAAATAAGAGCAGGTTGGTTGGTTGGTTTCCCAGCAGCTTTTACGAATTTTAAGTTACACCTAGAGATGAGCACACAGAGCCACCACCCACACATGGACAGTGCTGGGAGGCCAGGATACCTGCAGTTCCTTCTCTTAAGGCTCTGAGTCTGTTGGGCAGGGAATGCCAAATAGGAAAATCCTTTCTAAAAACAGGGGCTGGACTGTTGAATGCTAAACTGAATGGCCTCCTTTTCTATGTCTGTGCACATTCTCAGTTTTTTTCTTTATTTGCAAAACAGATCAGAAAGTTACCTTTCCTTTTACAAGACTAAAAATAATAATAAGAAGAATTTCTTCAGGAAATCCTAAAATTTTATTATTCTGTTACTATTATTATAGTTCAATGTAAAACCCAGTGATCAACTGAGGTTCAAACCAAAAGTATTACATGTTCATATTCTTTATCCCAACATTAGGTTTTTATTTATATCATAGCTAAATTTTTTATAATTCATTCATTCATATATCCAGGGTCTCCATAAACACCTTTCCTATGTCTTCTGTTGACCCAATATATCTTCTGATAATGAAGTCCATTAACAATTGTGGATATTATACTCTTTTGATAAAATACTTACTACAGCTTTGCCTCAACATCGCAATCATAAATAAAGTTGAAATTGTATGTTGAAACTCTTTAGTCATCTGCAAAATAGAGTCTGAATCAGTATGTTTTTTGTAATTATTGTTGAATTTAAGAGAGATAAATGTAAAATATCAATTAAATAGTCAAAACATAGATCTCACTTTATTCATCAAATTCACACTCAACTGTTCCTTCACATTTTTCAGAGATTTTTAAATCCTTTGTGCGTTTTACTAGTTTTTTACTGGTAACAAATTATTTAAGACCTGATTTCTCAAAACAATATGTAATATAAAATTGTGTCCAAATACCACCCACATCAAAATTAATTCCTCCACTAGTGTTGTGGAATAGTAATACTTAAAGTTAAATAACTTTCCCCCCTTTCAAGATAGAAACAATGTCAAACTTGCATTCCAAGGTGTTTAATTCCTAATTAACATATAAGTTGATAGAAGCTTATAAGATAATAAAAGTATAGCTAACACTTCTTGTAGAGCTAGTGAGGTAATACTTTTAACAGAGGGAAACTATACCCACAAAACAATTACTTGACTAGAGAATTGGCTCCAAAGGGTCTGGAGGAGCATTTTCTTCATTTTGGTCTAGTGATTTTTCAAAACCACACTAGGTTCTAGGATTCAAACAAATGCTAGAAATAAAATTTACTTAATTTTAGGTATATTTTCACCTCTTTTCCTAAAATCTGGTAATTAATTGAACTGGTTTGAGTTTTTCTGTTGTATCCTTGTTGCAGGACAACTCTAGAGGAAATTGCTAAATGTCAGGCAATGAGAGAAAGCAGAGAAAGAGGCATGGCCTTCAGAGGCCTCTCCAAACTCTGGACACTAAGAAACTCCTGCATTCACCATGCACATATTAACAGACAGTGATTATTCTTTAAACATTTCTAAGTTTTGCTTCTAAGTTTTTGTAAGAAAAGGAAAAAAATATAACTCAACCACCTCCTATTGATTCCAAACTTCATCTCAGGAACTTTTGGTCACATTTAGAGGTAAAACTTGTTTGACCACTTCCACACTGACCCAGATCTGAGAGCTCTGTGGTACCTGTTGGCTGCAGGTAAGAATGAGGAGGGTCACAGAGGTGGATCAGATGCTAATAAACCCACAGAAATAGCTCTTTTTTCTTACTGCTTTATTTAATTGTATTTTTCCCAGTTTTAATGAAGCATAATTGACAGAAAATTCTGTGTATTTGAGGTGCTCAATGTGGTGTTTGGTGTAAATATGCCTTGTGTAATGATTCCCACAATCAAGCTGATTACCCTATCCATTACCTGACATAGTTACCTTTTTTTGTTGTAATGAAAATACTCAATATCTATTTTCTTAGCAAATTTCAAGTATGCTGGGGCTAACGGAGTGGGAAACATGGGGAGGCGTTGGTCAAAGCATACTAACTTACAGTTATAAGATAAGTAACTTCTAGAGAAGTGACTCTAGAAGAACTGCAGCAGCATGGCAACTCCAGTGAATAACAGCATGTTGTGAATAGTTCTTTGTGAGTACAAGTTGTTTCTATCGAGTTTTGTGAGACAACAAATTATCTCTTTGTAGGTGTTGGTTGCAGCAACATGTTGAATTGTGAAAATCTCTGATACACCTCAGTTCTCCTCTGCTAATAGTTGAGAGCCCTGCACAGAGTCTAAAACTGCCCTGTAGCTGGATCAACAGAATATGACCACTATGAAGAGGCAGCTATGTGGAAATAATCTGTTCTAGAGAAAGCTTTCTTTTCATCCACATGCTTGTTTTAAAGTTTTGAGGGGATCATGGCAGACAGGAGGCAGGACTAGATTGCAGCTCCGGATAGAACAGCATACGGAGGCTTGCATTGTGAATCTGAGCTCCCGATTGACTGCAAGCACAAACCAGCAACCCCAGAAGGACCCAAACACCTTCTGAAGGAAGCCTATGGGATCCAGAAGACACCCCAAATACTGTTAGTGCCACAACAGCAGAAGTGGGAAAGGGAAACCCTCCTCCCCTGAACACACAACCTCTCTGAAGAAACTAAAGGTCTGTTTATGAGAGAAGTTTCCAACTTCACCTGGAGCTGAGTCAAGTTAGAGAGTCAAGTGAAATTCTGGGGTAGAGGAAGAAGTAGAAGGCCCTGGGAGCCCGCTGGGTCCCCAAGCAGCCCATTCCTGCCTGGCACCACAGGGATCCATCAGGAGGGTGGCCAGAGGAGCAGGGGGTAAAACTCCACAGGGAGAAGGAATTCTCTAGCTGAACTTTGTAACAATTTGAGCAGGGCAAGAACCTCCTGGCCAGAACTAGGGGAAGGGCCCAAATTGGGCATCCAGACTTCGTGGACAGGATGAGAACTAAAGCCCTTTTCTTTCGCAACTGGGAGGTGGATAGCCTCAGACAATTTTTAAGCCCGTCTCACCCTCTCTCTGGAAATGGACTGGAGGCTGTTGTGGGGACACAGTGGAAGTGAGACTGCCCCTTCAGTTTGCATGGGAGCTGGGTAAGAACTGCAACTGCCAGCTTTTCCCCACTTCCCTGACAACCTGCACAACTCAGCAGATGCAGCCATAATTATCCTAGGTAAATAACTCCAGTGACCTGGGAATCTCACCCTTATCCCCCACAGTAGCCCCAACAAGACCTGCCCAAAGAGAGTCTGAGATCAGACATTCCTAGCCCTGTCCCCACCTGATGGTCCTTCTTTACCCAAACTGGTAGTGGAAGACAAAGGACATATAATCTTGGGAGTTCTAGGGACCCACCCACCACTGATCCCTCTCCCCGCTACTATGGTTGATGCTTTCTGAAAAGTTGCCACCTCCTGGCAGGAGGCCAGCCAGGATAAAGAAAAGCATTAAACCACCAAATCTAAGAACCCTCATGGAGTCCATTGCACTCTCCACCACCTCCACTAGAACAGGCACTGGTATCCCAGGCTGAGAAACCAGCAGAGGGGTCACATCACAGGACTCTGCAGAAACCTCCAGTACCAGCCCAGAGCTAGGCAGACTTACTAGGTGGCTGGACCTAGGAGACAGACAACAATCACTGCAGTTCAGCTTACAGGAAGCCACATCCATAGGAAAAGTGGGAGAGTACTACATCAAGGGAACACCTTATGGGACAAAAGAATCTGAATGACAGCCTTCGTCCCTAGACTTTCCCTCTGACAGAGCCTACCCAAATGAGAAGGAGCTAGAAAACCAGCCCTGGTAACATAGCAAAACAAGGCCTGTCAACACCCCAAAAATCACACCAGCAATGGATCCAAACCAAGAAGAAATCCCTGATTTACTTGAAAAAGAATTCAAGAGGTTATTTATTAATCCAGTCAGGGAGGAACCAGAGAAAGGCAAAGCCCAATGCAGGGAAATCCCAAAAATGATACAAGAGGTGAAGAGAGAAATATTCATGGAAATAGATAGCTTAAAGAAAAAGCAATAAAGATGTCAAGAAACTTTGGACACACTTTAAGAAATGCGAAAGGTTCTGGAAAGTCTCAGCAATAAAATTGAACAAGTAGAAAAAAGAAATTCAGAGCTTGAAGAAAGATCTTTGAATTAACCCAATTTAATAAAGACAAAGAAAGAAGAATAAGAAAACATGGACAAAGCCTCCAAGATGTGTGGGATTATGTTCAATGACCAAATCTAATAAAAATTGGTGTACCTGAGGAATAAGAGAATTCTAAAAGCCTGGAAAACATATTTAGGGAAATAATTGAGGAAAACTTCCCCACCCTTACAAAAGACCTAGACAGTCAAATACAGAAAGCACAAAGAACACCTGGGAAGCTCATGGCAAAAAGATCTTCACCTAGGCACACTGACATCAGATTATCCAAAGTTAAGACAAAGTTAAGAATCTTAAGAGCTGTGAGACATAAGCACCAGGTAACCTCAAATGGAAAACCTATCAGATTAGCAGCAGGTTTCTCAGCAGAAACCCTACAAACTAGAAGGGATTGGGGCCCTATCTTCAGCCTCTTAAAACAAAACAATTATTAGGCAAGAATTTTGTATCCAGTGAAACTAAGCATTATATATTAAGGAAAGATACAGTCCTTTTCAGACAAGCAAATGCTGAGAGAATTCACCATTACCAAACTACCACTAAACTGCTAAAAGGAGCTCTAAATCTTGAAATAAATCCTAGAAATACATCAAAACAGAACCTCTTTAAAGCATAAATCACACAGGACCTATAAAACAAAAATACAAGTTAAAAAGCAAAACCAAACAAACAAAAAACAAAGTACCCAGGCAACAAAGAGCATGATGAAAGCAAAGATACCTCACATTTTAATACCAGCAGGTATTAAAGGCCATTGAAGGTAAATGGCCTAAATGCTCCACTGAAAATATACAGAACTGCAGAATAGATAAGAACTCACTCACCAACTATCTACTGCCTTCAGGCGACTCACCTAACACATGAGAACTCATAAACTTAAAGGGGTGGAAAAAGGCATTTTATGCAAATGGACACCAAAGTGAGCAGAGGCAGCTAGAGAAACAGTAACAAATCAAACCCCAACCCAGCAGAAGAAAGAAAATAACCAAGATTAGAGTAGAACTAAATGAAATTGAAACAAACAAAAAACATAAAAGATAAATGCAACAAAATGCTGGTTATTTCAAAAGATAAGTAAAATTGATAGACCATTAGCAAGATTAACCAAGAAAAGAAGAGAGAAAACACAAATAATCTCATTAAGAAAACCTAGAAGAGATGAATAAATTCATGGAAAATAAAAACCTCCTACCTTCAATCAGGAAGAATTAGATACCCTGAACAGACTAATACAAGCAGCAAGATTGAAATGGTAATTTAAAAATTACCAACCAAAAAAAGTCCAGGACCAGACAGATTCACAGCAGAATTCTACCAGACATTCAAAGAAGGATTGGTACCGATCCTTTTGACACTATTCCACAAGATAGAGAAAGAAGGATCCCTCCTTAATTCATTCTATAAAGGTAGCATCACCTTAGTACCAAAACCAGGAAAGGACATAACCAAAAAAGAAAACTACAAATGATATCCTTGATGAACATAGATGCTAAAATTCTTAATAAAATATTAGCTAACTGAATCCAACAACATATCAAAAACATAATCCACCATGATCAAGTGGGTTTCATACCAGGGATGCAGGGACGGTTTAACATATACAAATCAATAAATGTGATATACCACATAAACAGAATTAAAAACAAAAACCACAAGATCCTATCAATAGATGCAGAAAAAGCATTTGACAAAATCCAGCATCCCTTTATGATTAAAATTCTCAGCAAATTTGGCATACAAGGGACATACTTAATGTAATAAAAGCCATCAATGGCAAACCCACAGCCAACATAATACTGAATGGGGAAAAGTTGAAAGCATTCTCTCTGAGAACTGGAACAAGACAAGGGTGCCCACTCTCACCACTCTTCTTCAACATAGTACTAGAAGTCCTGGCCAGAGCAATCAGAGAAGAGAAGGAAATCAAGGGCATGTAAAGTAGTAAAGAAGAAGTCAGACCGTCGCTGTTTGCTGATGACATGATCATTTAGCTTGAAAACCCTAAGGACTCCTCCACAAAGCTCCTAGAACTGATAAAAGAATTCAGCAAAGTTTCTAGATACAAGATTAACATACGCAAATCAATAGCTCTTCTATACACCAACAGCAACCAAGCAGAGAATCCAATCAAGAACTCAACCCCTTTTACAGTAGCCACGAAAAATACAAAATACTTAGGTATATACCTAACAAAGGAGTTGAAAGAGCTCTGCAGGAAAACTACAAAACCCTGCTGAAAGAAACTACAAAACACTCTGAGAGTCCCAGCTACTCATTTGTGTCACAGACAACACAAACAAATGGAAACACACGGCATGTTCATGGATGGTTAGAATCTACATTGTGAAAATAACAATACTGCCAAAAGCAATCTACAAATTCAATGCAATTTCCATCAGAATACCACCATCATTCTTCACATAATTAGAAAAATATTCTAAAATTCATATGGAAACAAAAAAGAGCCCACATGGCCAAAGCAAGACTAAGCAAAAAGAACAAATCTGGAGGCATCACACTACCTGATTTCAAACTATACTATAAGGACACAGTAACCAAAACAGTGTGGTACTGGTATAAAAATAGGCACATAGACCAATGGAACAGAATACAGAACCCAGAAATAAACCGCAATACTTACAGCCAACTGATGTTGGACAAAGCAAACAAAACCATAAGTGGAGAAAGGACACCCTTTTCAACAGATAGGGTTGGGAAAATTGGCTAGCCACATGTAAGAGAATAAAACTGGATCCTCACCTCTCACCTTATACAAAAATCAACACAAGATGGATTAAGGACTTAAATATATGACCTGAAACTATAAAAAGTTTAGAAGATAACACTGGAAAAACTCTTCTAGACATTGGTTTAGGCAAGGATTTCATGACCAAGAACCCAAAAGCAAATGCAATTAAAAACAAATATAAATAGTTGAAACCTATTTAAAATAAAGAGCTTTTGTATGGCAAAAGAACACTCAGCAGAATAAACAACGAAAATCTTCACAATTTGTACAGCAGACAAAGGACTAATATCCAGAATCTACAACAAACTCAAACAAATCAATAATGCCTGGTGCAGTGGCTCATGCCTATACTCCCAGTTCTTTGGAAGGTTGAGGCAGACAGATCACAAGGTCAGGAGTTCGAGACCAGCTTGGCCAACTTAGTGAAACTGTCTACTAATGAAGAGGGAAATTAAATAATAACAATGGTAGTCTGTAATTGCTGCATAATAAAATTAAGTTTACTGTGTTGTGTTCAATATAAAAGCTAACCCCCAGCTCTGCTTAAAATTAACTAACTCCCTGTAAAACCTACCTAATCTATCCTCCCCACATTCTCAGCAAAGTTCCTGGGCATCTCAAGATTCCTGCTTTTCTTGCTGACCAGCTGCAAGGTCACAGGGCAAGATAACACCCAAAGAATGTACAATGTGTTTCTCAAAATGCTATTTTTCAAATGCAGCTTACATCAGAAAACATTTTACAAATTAATTAACTGTTCTTTGTTCTGGCTTCTATAAATCTGTTAGCTGCTTGATGTATTAAAAAAAGTCCCTGATGTATAAAAAGTACCCCATTTTTGGCCGGGCACGTTGGCTCAAGCCTGTAATCCCAGCACTTTGGGAGGCCGAGGCAGGTGGATCACAAGGTCAAGAGATCGAGACCATCCTGGTCAACATGGTGAAACCCCGTTTCTACTAAAAATACAAAAAATTAGCTGGGCATGGTGGCACGTGCCTGTAATCCCAGCTACTCAGGAGGCTGAGGCAGGAGAATTGCCTGAACCCAGGAGGCGGAGGTTGCAGTGAGCCGAGATCGCACCATTGCACTCCAGCCTGGGTAACAAGAGCGAAACTCCGTCTCAAAAAAAAAAAAAAAAAAAAAAGTACCCCATTTTTGTTGTCCAGGGCTCAGCCTTGGGATGCTAATCCGCTGAGCCAGTGGCCACCTTAATAAAATTATCCTGTTTCACCCATTGGTCTCTCTGGTCTCCTGAATATTCTGCAACACTAAACATACAAAAATTAACCAGGTGTGGCGGCACACACTGTAGTCCCAACTACTTAGGAGGCTGAGGCGGGAGAATCACTTGATTTCGGGAGGCAGAGGTTGCAGTAAGCTGAGACCACACCATTGCACTCCAGCCTGGGTGACAAGAGTAAGATTCTGTCTTTAAAAAAAACAAAGAAAGAAAGAAAAAGAAAAAAAAAACCTAACAATCCTATCAAAAAGCGGGATAAGGACATGAATAGACAATTTTCAAAAGAAGATATACAAATCGTCAAAAAAAGCCTATAAAAAATGCTTAATATCACTAATGATCAAGGAAATGCAAATCAAAACTGCAGTGCATTACCACCTCACTCCTGCAAGAATGACCATAATCAGAAAACAGTAGATGTTGGCATGGATGCAGTGAACAGGGAACACTTCTACACTGCTCGTGGGAATATAAACTAGTAGAGCTACTGTGGAAAACAGCGTGGAGATTCCTTAAAGAACTAAAAGTAGAACTACCATTTGATCCAGCAATCCCACTACTGGGTATCTATCTAGAGGAAAAGAATTCATTATTTGAAAAAGATACTTGCACACGCATGTTTATAGTGACACAATTCACAACTGCAAAATTGTGGAACCAACCCAAATGCCCATCAATCAATGAGCAGATAAAGAAATTGTGGTATATATACATGATGGAATACCATCCAGTCATAAAAAGGAATGAAATAACAGTATTTGCAGTGACCTAGATGAGATTGGAGACTATTCTTCTAAGTGAAGTAACTCAGGAATGGAAATCCAAGCATCGTTTGTTCTCACTGATATGTAGGAGTTAAGCTAGGAGGATGCAAAGGCGTAAAAATTATACATGGACTTTGGGGACTCGGGGGGAAAGTGAGAGGGGCACGAGGGAGAACAGACTACACATACGGTGAAGCATATACATGGGTGATGGATACACCAAAATCTCACAAATCACCACTAAAGAACTTACTCATGTAACCAAATACCACTTGTACCCCAATAACTAATGGAAAAATAAAATTAAAAAGTTTAAAAAAGAAAGTTTTATTTCAAGTTCTCCTATTCTTTGTGTCTGTGTGTTTACAATGACCACTCTACAACAGATAAACCTATCAACAAATACTTGCCCCGTATTGATACAGCAGGAATTTGCCTGTTACATGTAACACATGCACATTTTAATTTATTTTGGCTTTATTTAGACTTTACTATATGCCAGGCACTGTGCTAAGCGCTTTACATGCATTCTTTCAGTTAATCCCCACCAATTCCACAAAGTTGAACGGTACTAGAATTGTCCCTAATTTATACATGAAGAAGCTGAAGCTGAAGCAAATTGAGTAAGTTACAGAAGGTCACATGACTTGTGAATAGCAAAGGCCAGACCTAAACACAAATTATAACCCATGCTTTTAACTACTCAATTCCATGGCCACAAAATGCTTCTTACATTAATTCTATTCATTTCTCATCAGGAGTTAAGAACTGATAAAAATCTTCTTCCAAGAGCTTGTCTTCCCTGGTTGTTAAATATTTATTGGACATTCCATTTATACTGGGTACTGTTCTAGATGCTATGTGATAAACAAAAAGAACACATTCTCTGCCCTCATGGAGTTTATACTATAATGGAGAGACAGCATAAAACACATTTGTATTAAAATGTCAGCTAGTAATAAGTATTATGGAGAAAAAGAAAGCAGGGTGAGGAGGGAGCAAGCGATGAGAGGGGTCAGCCTGGCAGGAGTGTCCCACTTGGGTCCATTAGGTGGGATGTGGGAGTGTCCCATATAGGTCTCTGAGAAGACAGTGCTTCATTAGCATCCTCAAGGGACCAACCCCAACAAATGCCTGGAGGAAGAGCATTTTGAGCAGAGAAATCAATAAAAGTAAAGCCCTAAGCCAGGAAAAGCTTGCCTTTTGGAAGGTTCAGCTGGAACAGAGTGAGGACAGGCAGATCAGTAGAAAAGCACTGGAGGAGTCAGGCGCCCACTCCCAGAAATGCAAAGTTCACGGAAAGGGCGTGTTGTTCATGGTGTGATGGGAAGCCACTGGAGGTCTCCAAGCAAAGGAATGATATGATCTTCTCATGTGTGTGTGTGTGTGTCTGTGTGTGTGTGTCTGTGTGTGTGTAAAAATACATAACACAAAGTACACCATTTTATCTAGTAAGTGTACAGCTCAGTGGCATTAAGTATATTCACATTGTTGCATAACCATCACCACCATCCATCTCCCGAAACTTTCCATCTTCTCAAAGTAAAACTTTATACCTATTAAACACCAACTCCCCATTCTTCCTCCCAACCATCCCTAGCAACCACTATTCTACTTTCTGAGTCTATGAATCTGACTATTCAAGTAGTCAGATTTCTCAAATTAGTAGAAACACACAACATTGGCCTTTGAGATCTAGCTTATTTCATTCAACCTAGTGTTTTCAAGCTTCATCCATGTTGTAGCATATATCAAATTCTTTTTTAGGGCCAAATAATATCTCACTGTATGTACACACCACATTTTGTATATCCATTGGGTTAAATGAAATCTTTCATCAAAATTAATTTTATTTACTTCTTCCTGCTTTTAAAAAATCTGGCTCCTAGAAAAAAAATTATGCATATAGCTCACATTTGTAGCTTGTATTATATATGTCTCTTGGACAACATTGTTTTAAAGTCTTTACAGAAGCCTACAAAAAAACTACCTCAAGATTTTTTTTTACTGTTATCATGAAGGAAAAATAAAAGCAACTTGTAACTGACTATAAGAACCCCAAGAAAAGAATGGTGCCCTAAAAGCAGCTCAAAATGCCCCAGAAATAGTATTTTGATACGGAGGGTAAATAATTTTATAGCCCAAAAAGAACTTTGTTATAGTGGATTGTTCACCAAAGAGGATTTATTGAAATCAAATCAACAACCTATTTTTTAGGGAAGGTGGAGGAATTGAATGGGAGTCAGAAATTATTTGCTCCCTGTCAGCCCGAGTGGATCATGAGGTCAGGAGTTCGAGACCAGCCTGGCCAACATGGTGAAACCCTGTCTCTACTAAAAATACAAAAATTAGCTGGGCATGATGGTGGGCACCTGTAATCCCAGCTACTCAGGAGGCTGAGGCAGAGAATTGCTTGAACCTGGGAGGCAGAGGTTGTAGTGAGCTAAGACGGTGCCACTGTACTCCAGCCTGGGTGATAGCGTGAGACTCCATCTCAAATAATAATAATAACAAGAGCATCCAGTAATCAATAGAACAAAGCATCCAGTAATCAGTCGAATAAAATGTTGATATTTATCTTTATAAGCAAGACATCATACCATAAGTGAAATATTTTGCTGAGGAATGTTTTAAGTCACAAATCTGGTTATAAATAATCCTGAAAGCTGAACTGAAACACATCAGCAGCTTGGGAAGTATCTGATGTGCCTGGTGACATCTTCACTGGCCCTCAGGTTTCTATTTGGATGTGCATGGACAGACAAATGCAGACAATGAGAGGTTTTGAGATGAAATCTGACCAAAAAAGGTAGTGTCCTCCAAACACCCAACTTAGAGCTGGTGCATTGCTTATATGGCAGCATCCTGCACTGGCAAAACGGAATTCCATTTCTTTGTTCCAAAATCAATAGAGCTATGTCTGAGTTACTTTACCAGTAGTGATGCAAGTGTGTAATAGACCATCCTTTCCCTCATTTGACACAGGACAGCACAGTCCTCTTAAAACTTAGTTTAAAAAGCCTGGTGGATACAGGGCGTGGGAAATTAACATCCATTTATTATTGTTTACGGCAAGGCCATCCAGGCCATTGGCATGCTTTCAAGATCCGAGTTCAGTAAATTGCATTTCTCTTTGTGTGTGTGTGTGTGTGAGTGTGTGTGTGTGTGTGTGTGTGTGTGTGTTTACAGTTCGTGTAACCTCTTCATTACTGTATCTATCTTTTAAAAAATGTTCACTATTCAAAATTACTTAGTTCATTTTGCAACTATTTTCCTTATTTTGACTGCAAGGCATCCTCTCATAGCTTCTTCTTCGTGAGTTCCAAGAGCTAATGTAACCTGAAGACCTATACATCCTCACATCCTCTCCCACTGTCACTCCCCAAGAAGAGATAGGTGATAGATGATAGATAGAGAGATAGATAGATAGAGAGAGAGAGAGAGAGAGAGAGAGAGAGAGAGAGAGATATTGGATAGCTAGATGATAGATGATAGATAATAGAGATGATAGATAGATAGATAGATACAAAAATAGAGCAAATACATGTATGTAGCATTATAAAGGAAGAGCTCTGCTGACAGACATAAAATCTTTTAAATTACCTTGAGAAACTCTCTCTAAGCAATTTACTATGTAGGAACGAGAAGACATAAAGGAGAGGAATAACATTATGGTTATGTAACTTGCATACGATCAGGTGACAATCCATGCCACGGAGGGGTAGAACGTAATTATCTGAATTTAAGCCAAACTCTGATTACTAAATTTCATACTAGATGTGTGTCTCAGAACATTCATGTTCCAGGGTAAGTTACCTTCACCATCTGGCCCCCGTTGATTCTCCCCATACAATCTTCCTTAAGAAAAGGGTTAGATCTGTTTGCCTTTCAGAAGCATTGCAGTCCTTGCAGTGACTGGAGTTGGAGGGTAGAGAATTGCTGCTGAAAAGACAGAAACTTCCCGTCCTGCCACCCCTCCTGGTGGCAGCCTTGATGAACATGTCTATTATTGTGGCTGTCATACCAGAGAGCCAAAGGCCAAGATGAAGAATGCACACAGCATCTCCTGTGTGACAGGCAGCATGCTCCCACCAGCCCATGCTGGGCCCTGGTGTCACACAAGAGCTGAGTCTTGATAGGAATGCAGTGTTGCCCACCAGCCAGCCAGACCGAGGGAAGAAGAAGCAGGCAGAGCACAGTACCTGGAACAATGGTCTTTATACCTCCATTCCCTTCCTGAAGATTCATTCCTCAGCTCTGAAAGCCTGCACGTAGTCGGTGTTCAGAGTTCAATGGGTATTTCGTCCTGAATGAATTTCATCTTCTCTTCCTGGAAGGTCACACTTCACTGTGATGTGGAATAAGTCTACTTCTCTATGCCCTGTGAAAAGCGGTCCCTGTACAAAGTGTTAGCCATTCCTATCACTCAAAATGGGAACCCTTTTTTATAGTTGCTCTTGCTGGGGGTACAGATTAAGGATGAAGCCCCTTTAGTGAGGTTTGTAAATCTCTAGACCAAAACATGAGCATTCAGATTGCACCTAGGAGAGGAGTGAAGACTTGAGAATCCAGGACCCAATAATAAAATATTTCTCAACTGTCAAACAAATAATTCACACTGTGGAGGATGGGGGCAGGGCAGGAGTAGGATTTGGAGCTTAAATGGAGCAAGTACCCAGCACCAGATCATCATTTCAAATAGGAAAACCATGAGAAGTTGGACTTTTGAGATCTCCTCACAAACTTATAAATAAAACACTGGTATCACACGGCAGATATTGGGTACGTGGGGGAAACACAAGGTTGAAAAAGTCGACTTTTGCTTTCCAGCCTCATTTCCTGGAGCTCGGGAGGAAGAACAACAGTGGAACTCTGCCAAGGGAGGAGGAGGGAGGAGGAGGGGGAGAGGTTTCTTTCATTAAGATCCATCATCTTTGACCTGAAATCAGAACCCTTACCTTTCAAAAGACAGTCGTATAAATTGTTCTCCCACTGCAAGTAACTTTTACGCATTTCTCTCTGGATTTGTGAGCAGTGGGAACTTTTGAAATTTTTTCAGTTTGATGGAGGAAAGGTAAAAATAAAAATTTGTCTGAACTTGCTGACAATTCTACATGATTTAATAAGGAAAAAATAATATATTGGTATTTTATCAACCTTATGGCCAAGGCTTCAAATCCGTAGAGACCCATATCAATATGCATAGAAATGCAAACAAATATCAGCTCCATCATCAAGGCAGCAGCCTGCTGTTAAGATACATAGAATCAATGACGCTATGAGATCCTGTCCCCCTTTCTTCCTTCCTCCCCCCATTTCTTCCTTCCTTCTCCCCCTTTCCAACTACTTCTTTATTCTACAAACATTTATTGGACACCCGATACCCTTTACATAACCATTGCCAGCTGATCTTTTTAGATCAGGCACACATTTTCGTCTTAGTTTTGTATCCAAAAATCTGCCTAAAGTTGGGCAAAGTTGGGCTGAAAGACACGGGGTCCATTCTCCGCGCCTGGGTGTCCCAGCACCTGCCAGCTGTGCGTCCCTGGAATTGAGGACATCGTGTTTTCAATTTTCTTCAATAAAGCAATGAATCTGGCGATTTGCTGGCCTGCTTCAGCTAAACAGAAAGGACAATTTGAGAAAGATCATAGTTCAGGCCCAGTCAGACGGAAACGATTGAAAACAGAGAGCTGGCCGCTGCGTTTCCCCAATGCAGCTTGCTGTCGCAGTTTGACTGACAAACTGACTTTTTTGAGGTGCTCATGCCCATTTCAGTCAGAGTTTATTGAAGGTGATTTTGATCTTCTCCATGAGGCCACAGCAGTGGCCATGCCATCTGTCACCTTGATTGCATCGTGGATTCTCTGGAGAGAGCGCCATGGCTCCTGATCATTTACAGATTGTGCTGCTCTCCCCTCCATAAGGACCACATGCGCAGAGCCAGATGGTGAACATACACGCTTATTATAAGTCTTTATCTCCGTGCAGGAAGGAGAGGAACCATTAGGTCTCCCTCAGGAGCTCTGCTCCTCTCGGCCAGCATGCTGCTCCTCAGCAAATACAGTCTTCTTCAGCTGTCATCGGCCCACCTCTGAAAATTAAAAAAATAAACAATAATTCCATCAGCCGAGACCGGGAAACCAAGACAGTGCAGCAAAGCAATCCCCTGGCCTTGCCGTTCTTTCTTTTCTCTAACCCCTCGCTTGTCTGACTGTCAGCACTAGGTAAAAACAAGTTTGTTTGCAAATGCATCATTAATGTGATGATTTTTTAAGAGATGAAGAGGGGCCGCTGCTTGGAAATAAAGCGACATGATCCTATTTTTTGTCCTTGAGATTATGGCTTCCATCGTATTGGCCTCATTCTTTTTCATTTAAGGATTTTGCGGTTCATTTTACAAATTTTAAAATGTGGTGTTGTTTTTCTGAAATAATCCCAGGAGCAGGACCACCTGTGTGTCAAAGCATAAGGGCTGGGGGGGCTGGGGAGGGGGGGTTTAAATGCTGGGGACTGTGAAAGAGAATGGAAAACCCCAGTACAGTGGAACTTCGAAAAATTCTTTTTAGTAAACTCTCTGTTGGGAAAGAGACGTAATGGGGAGGGCTGGGAGTAGGCAGGAGACCTGAGCACACACGCACGGTTCAGAGCATGGACTGAGCAGATCTGGGACTACTTGAGAAGATGAGCACTTTCTCCCAAACCACCACTGCCTCTCGCTGTCAGGGATTCATAAAGAGGTCTAAAAGAACCTGAAGTGGGACTGTAACATGTGCAAAAATAAATACTGCCAAAATAATACACATTTGTTGTAAAGAAAGTGAGTCTCAACTTTTTGGTTTTTAGGTATAATTTATATACAGTAAAGCATATACATTTTAAATATACATTTTGTTTTTTACATATAAATATTTCAACCAAACCAAGATATAGGACATTTCCAGAGCTCCAGCTGACTCATGCAGACTCACGAAGAGGCCCACCTCCTCTGCCTCCAGGGCTCTAACTCCAAAATTAACAGTACATCCAAGCTTAGAAATCGCTTCTCTCTGTCTCTCTGTCTCTGTCTTTCTGTCTCTCTCTCTCTCTCTCTCTCTCTCTCTCTCTCTCTCTCTCTCTGTCTCTCTCACGCACACACACACACACACACACATTCACACACACACACACGCCCTGGCTGTGTGGGAAAGCCCCCAGCAGTGAGCAACTGTATGTGGAAACCAGGGAAAAGTTTCCACTGACCCACAACCTTGAAGTCACCCTATTTGGGTCATCCATTTAGAATAACTGCCACATTAACCAATGGTTGCCGTCACCTAAATCCAGTATCTTTGCTCAGACACTAAATCTGAGTCATCCTGGAGCCTGCTAAGACAGTCACACAATCCCTTATGGTTTAGGTTAAAATGGAATAGGATTTCTCAATCCATAAAGTAACCAAGCCATAACCTCTTGCATACCAGTTCTCAAGGGCCTGACTCGTCCAGAAGTATCAGCCTTTGTTGAAAATGCAGGATAAACTACAACAGAGTCATTGTGAAAAAAAGACAACTATGAGATATTCCACTGTGAACACGCCCCCGCCCCCCCTCCCCCACCAACACACACACATAGAGGAAGAAGCAGCTCACATAGCCATGTTTTCTCAAAGGATTACCAAGCCAAGACACTTCCTAAACACAAGCCCAAAAGTTATTCCACATGTTTTGTGGACACATCAGGGACTTTTCCAGTAGATATTTTTGACATAAGTGAATAATGTTTTTAACAGACCGACTTCTTTTTTTTTTTTTTTTTTTTTTTTTTTTTTTTTTTTTTTCAGTAAACCTGATTTAAATCATCAACTTCCACAATGGTACTGCATTGTTAGCATTTTCTATGAAATAAAATAACCGCCCTTAATGAAATGAAAGTCACTACCAAATATTTTCAGAGGAAGAAATTTAGTGTTGTTTTAATCCAACACGAATGTGTTTTCAGAGGAGAGGTTTATGGTAAACTCCTATTCTTAAACTTACTCTTTCGTTTTTTGTTTTGTTCTGTTTGCCTTGCTTCAGGGAATCAGGGAATGCGTAGAGATGCGAAGGAAAAGCACATATTTGATAGGCTGTGTGCTAACTGTACTTAAGATATTTTGTAAATGATATGTAAAGACACACACAGGAAAAAAATAGTCATGCCTATCTAAATTAACTCTTTGTTCCTGAACATTGGCCTATAATGAATCCCACCTAAGCACATAGATTTTTTTAAATATCAGCATTCTCCCTACTCTATATCATTTTTCTACCCAGCACAGATAGGAATCAGTATGGGATTAGCCCTACCTAGTTGAACAGATGATCCTGATCTTTGTAACTTCACATTGCTCTGTTCTGTTAGAACAAAAACCATTTATAGGGATACACATTGAAAACCAAATCACCAAATACAGCCGTCCTCTCAAAAGAGATGAAAGATAATAAGATATAATATAGGACATTTGATTAAAAATAAAAATGTGACTTTATAAAATGAAAACAATTACTTAGGTCCAGGGAGAAAAAAAAGGAATGGGTTTGATTACTTCCTGTTAATGAAATTTACTAAGATACATGAAGATTTTCAGGTTTCCACGTGGGGAGAAGATAATTCTGCAAATATGAAATGCTGAGCATCTTTATTTCCAGTTCTGGTTTCGTCACTTCTAGTGAGGTCAGGACAAGAATCTCAGCGTAGTCCTCCTACCCCACTGTTACCCCTCCCAGCCATGAGGTGTCAAAGTAGACAAAGACCAAAGGGCATGGAATCAGGCTGGGGTTGAATCCGGCCTTTTTACTTGGCCTTGTACTTGGGTAGGTTACTTACTTTCTCCCAGGCTCATATTCTCTATCTGTCAACGAGCAAAACAATACCAGTCTCCCAAGTGAGGATTAACTTCAGCAAATGGGAAAACATGTCTATCTGGCATGTACTAAGCCCTTAAAGCATGCTGCAAATGAAATTAAATCAGAACAAATGTCACCATTTCTGTTAAAAGATAATGCTGCAAATGCACACACAATGCAATCATTAAGATTATTAGGTTTCAATACAGAAAGCATATTTTGCAAGGCAGACAGAGTGTTAAAAGCAAGCTGGAGGGGAGGAACGTGGGCCTGCAGTGCTGGGGAACAAAGGCCCTGCCTTCAGCTCTAGGCTCCACCCACTCCCGGGTAGCTGTGTGACCTTGTGCTTGTTACTTAAATTCTCTGTTTCAGTTTCTCTACCTGAAAAATGGGAGTGAAACTAAGGAACCTACCTCTTTAAACGTTGCCAAGATTGGATGAGATAATATAGATGACCTGCCTGGCAAATTGTAAGCACTATAAAGTTAGGTAGCATTCAGAGTGCACCAAAGGCTGTGAAATGGCAGCTCATGATTTCTTCCTTTACTAACTTTTGGCTCTAGTTTAGCAATAAAATAATAATGAAGCTCCAAAGCCCAAAAAACTGTCCAGAATTCATCGTTCACTTTTATTTCAAAAGGGTTTTCAGTGTTTGCTAGGTGGGAACAATTGTGTATTTTATTTAATGGCTGTAAGCCATACCTATAAACTTACTCAGCTAGATTACATCTCTCTCTCTTTATCACACACACACACACACACACACACGCACACATGCACACGCACACACACACACACCATTTTTTGTACAGGGTGAGTGTAGCTGGATCTATGCAAACTCAAAACTGTTACTGGGAAAATGTCTCAAAGTACAACAGGAAAAGGAATGTCGTATTTTGGACTCAAAAGAGTTGGATGTTGGTTTTAACCCTATGACTTAACCTTGAGTAAAGCACTTATTCTCTCTGTATCTGTTTCCTCATCTGTAAAATACAAATTAAAATGCCTTCTAATTTCATGTGGTTGCTGTAAGAATCAAATCTGTAAAAGGACCTTGAAGAATATAAAACACTAAACAGATTCAAGTATCAGGTACTGGTATTATATATTAAAGACAGTTTTATCACCAGGCAAACATTAGTGACTATATTAAACAGATGAATTAAGATTTCATAATAAATGAGTAACTTCCAGAAGTAAATTAAACTCTAGCTGGAAAGCAAGAACATCAAAAGCCATTGCATTCTGAACCATAAGGCCAATATGGAGGCAGATCTAAATTCTGCTCCCAAGGATCTCAGAAGTTCCTGGATCAAACGATTCTGATTAATAGAGTGGACAAATAGGGCTCACACTTTAATTTTGCTTCTTCCTATCTTTGAGAATATTTTCAATATTAGAATATCCTGCAAATAGCATAAGACCCAAATAAAAGTAAATCCAACAAAATCTGCTTAACTCAGACTGCTTTAAAATAAGAGTTCATACAATGGGACAGTTGGTCCCAATCCTGATTTAATATGTCTGCAGTACAAAGGGTCTTTGCTGCCTCCTGTTTCTGTAGGGAAAAAAATAGCTTATTAAAATAAATGTAGACTAGGATTTAAGCCTCTAATAATGAAAAAGCCTCTAACAATGAAAAAAATTGAAATAATAAATAATTTTAAAAATACATTTATTATTCTTATACTGTAATTTAAATGAGTAATATTAAAATGTTAGGGGTTACATCATACAAATGTAGAAAGCAGAAGTAATTATTTTTTTGAAAGTTCCAGGGATTCTGGAAGAGTATGTCAACAAAAAGGCAGTTCTAAACATAAACACAGTAGTTCAAATGTAATTTAACAGTAGCCACCATTCAGGCACATAGCCTTTTCTTTCTGTCACTACATAAGGTAAGCATTCGAAGGTAGGTCATGATTATATGCTTATAATTATTATGAATAATAATATCACAATGGGTAGAAATAAATATGTGTATATGCGTGAATGTATGTGTGTGTGTGTGAGTGTGTGTGTGGATGTGTGTGGTCAAGTCAAATTCAACTAACAGGCAGTGATCACACATCTCATCTTGTGAATGGTATTAGATATCTTGTTCAAAATCTCTGATTAATCTGATTAAGCTAGCAAGTGAATAATCCTTTAATCCTCTCAAGAATACAGTTTGTGTCTGCTGAGTGTCAAATTTAAGAACGGTAAGTTGTAAATACTGAAATTTAAGTGAAAGGAAAGAGAAAAAGGCAGGAACCAAAGTCAAACTGTTTTCATCTCCTTTCCAGATTCTGTCTTTTGTGGGTGACCTTCTGAGCTGAAATAGGAATGAGAAACATTAGGAAAAATAATAAATCATCCTCCAGTGGTGGCTCTGTGGCAGCGAGCACATCAGTCACCGAGGACCAATCTGCTAGCATGTGTTTCCCTTTTCCCAACCAGTTTAATTATAAATTAATGGACACTACCTTCGCTTCTCATTTCATTTTGGAGCTGAAAATGTTGAAAACCAGATATCATTTACTTTATAGCTGGAAAACTATCTCAAAAGCTAAAAACTGCCAAATATTTTTACAGAATTTACATAAGCAAGAAAACGAATATCCTCCTGTTAAAATTTTAGGCACAGGCTACACTTTAGAAAGTGTTATTGCATTTAGAACATGTAGGACTTTGACCAGGTTCAATGAATTGAGGTGTCTCGATGCCGCTTTATGCATCAGATTTAAATAATGACACTAAGCTAAAGCAATGTGGGGAGGTAGGGAGAGGAGGGTGGTGGTGGTTAGCTTGCTGACCCCCAAAAAAATAAAAAGTTAAAAAAAAAAGAGGCTTTTAAACTGACTGGCTTGCTTGCTTGGGGCATTTGACCACCTACTTTGGCTGAAATATGGATATATATCATCCCAATCAGGAGTTTATAATATCCAAAGCCCAAAATAGTCTGTGAATGTGTTTACCTGAAATGCCTTTTGTGTTGATTGTTTACAAAAATCATGCCGTTCTGAAAACCTTGACTAATACCTGTTATAAAGGGTAAAACCATGAGAAGAGATTAATTTCCCACTCGAGTACTTTTTTCTTTCTTTATGTGGCATGAGACAGAGAGATCGGAACTAATTAAAGCACTGGCCAACCTTTAAAAGCAGAAAGTCGGTATTATCCCTTAATTCCTCAGGATTCAAGGGAACAAGGCAAAGGAGGAATCCCCCTCCCAGCCCTGAGCATAGCTCCGGAGGCAGAGTCACACAGCCTGGGAAGCAAGCAGAGAAGAGCTCAGACCAGCCTGCTCTTTGCTGTTTGGGCTGTGGTGTAGCCTCTACTTTTTTGTTACTTTTGCAGTGAAGCCTGAAGAAACTGCCTACCTGGTAACCAGACAATAGATGAAATCTCCTGAAGAAACCCCTTTCTTGACTTTATTTCTGCCTGGATGGAGCTTCTGCACTTTTCGGCGTGCCCCCCAAACACGTGGGGGTAAAAAGAGGCGAAGGAGCTTCTGACTAAGCCCCACCCTCAGCCCGATGCATCCCCAACCCCAGAATGTGCCATCCTCGGCAAGCAAACCTTTCAGCAGTGCTAACTTGAGTGTGTTTTTCTACTGTTCACATATTTGGCACAATCTAGTATTTTCAGTCCTTTATTTTTAATCAGGTTGGCAAATGTCTCTCATCTCTGGCTGTTTCTTCCCGTCCACACAGTGGTAATGGCTTGTGTAATTATTACTTGCTACATGATCTGCTATCCCTGTGGATGTTTAGGCTCATATTATCTTTAACCCCATCCACCTTTGACAGTGAACTTTTCCCCAGCATACTCAGCTGGGGATCAGCTGGCGCCTGAGTTTGAAGGGCAGGACCGAGTTCAGGCCCTGAGGACTACAGACCTCGTTATGGCTTCCAGACTGAGAGTGATCAAAGCCTAGAGGGGAGGGTTAGGATTTGCTGCAGACGTTCCTAAGGCTTTAGAGAACTGACCAAGGAAACAGAATAGTTTCCAGCCACCTCTATGAGTGAGTTGTCTTTCAGAGGGGCGAGTAAGTGGAGGGGAATCCCAATATTAGTAATAAACTGTGAAATGGCCTTGTTTTGCCTTTGTTCACGGAGGAAGGACTCTTTTAAAACCCCACAGAACAGTGTTTACCAACTGTGTAAAATCGCTTTTGAAATTACTTTACAACGAACCTAATTTTGAATAAAATATCTAAAAGAATATGTGGATAAATTATGTCATTTGCAATTTTGTTTTTTTCTGATTATACGTATCTTCTAATTTGTTGTCTTTGGAGTCAGTTCTTTTGTCTTCTCATAATCGCTATTACTCACATTACAGAACAGCAGCCTCCCTCTCTTGCATGTGAGTCAATATCCCTCTCTCTTGCCATTCACTGACTTATGCATTCATGCAATAAATGTTTGTGAAAGTTTGGTAAATACATGAATATAATGATGCTATTATTTAAAATGATGCAGAGATCCCCTTGGTACATTCCATGTAGAGTCCATAAAACATCTTACACAGTCATGGTTGTTTTATAGGCTGAAGCCTGGCCAAAGAACACCATGAAGTCACTTGATCTCTTTCTAGCTTATTCCATGAAATTCAAAAGGCGACTACCAAAGTGTACTTGGTCAGGACAATGCATAAGAGTTATAGTTGCTCCACTCTCCTCTTACTATGGTGGTGCTTGTTCACCTGGTGTTAGGTTCACTTCTTCCTTTTGAGAGCCTTATTAAGTGTATGCTGACTCTATGAAAAACTCACCTATGCAGATACATGCTGATATTAGATCTAGAGAGTCCTTGGCAAGAGAAAGGAAAGTTTTAAAATGTTAGAAGGAACAGAAGTAAACAATGGACCTTTTAGGAAATCTTAGGAGTTTGAAATATATTTGCAATGATTTTCAGAGTCAAACTGGGAATCCAGACAATGGGCTCATTGGATCTGCGTCTTAGGAATCTCAATCAGTCTCTGTCTTCTCCAGCCCCTCAACTCTAGGCAATAAGAATATAGACCAGTGGGGGCACCCACATCCGGGCTCTCAGCTGCTTTGGCCAAGAGAGGATCTGTATTGCTAGGCTCAGCCCCACCAGCCAGTGATGTGTAGTTTGGTAAAATCTTTGTGTTCATCAGTCTGGGACCTGGGATAGGCTCTGGGTCCTCTAAAGGTCTTTGGGCCCCAGATCTTCTCTAAGAACATTTACTTTTGTTCGGATTCTCAAACTAGGCCTAACCTCAATTCTAGCATCCAGCTTCTCTGAGCCCTAGTCCTATTGGCTGGGCCTTGAAGCCCTGCCTAGCTCTTGCCAGTCCTGCCTTAGGTGGTCTGAAACTCTATTTTATGCTTTTAATCAACAATTAGGTCTTCCTTCAAAATAAAAAATTTCCCAGAGATGGTCATCCCTATGGCTTTTGGAATAGCCATCATCAGGATAGTCCTACCATGTGTCAGCCACCAGATTAGATCCTCTCAAATATCTACACTGACCTCAATCTTGGTCCAGTCCACAGGGCCCCATTGCACACTGTTGTTTCATGCTGACCACTCTTGCAGTGCCTGAGAGCCAGCTATTTAAATCCTTTCCTCAAGCCCATCAGGTTTCAACATTCTACTGTTTTTTGTTTTGTTTTGTTTTGACTCATGCTATCAGTGTCTTTGCAGACAATCTTTCTTGAGTTATCTAGGAATCTACTGGAGAATTAAGAAAGCACAGGTTGGTTTTAGATATTTTATCAGTATTGAGGTTCCCCTAGAATTAATTGATCCTCAAGAGGTCTCCCAGGTTCCCAAGGCCAATCTAGACCAAGACAGACTTCCTGGAACTGTTCAGATGTATCGGCTTGTGTTGGTACGTTTCACTCTCTGGGCTGTTGTCCTTCTAAAGTATGACACCAGTGACTTTGTTTCCTCCAGTACTATAGCAATCAGCATGAGGTCAAAATTTTTTTAAAAGGAATAGCAAACTGGGCTTTATCACCTAGTTTGGCCTCCCAATTTTATGCTTTTACCATGTGTTTGAATACGACAGTAAGATAAAGTTCAAGAAACTCATTAGGTTGATTAAAATGGCAAAGCTGGATAATATCATCATTTGGAGGCATACGAAGATATAGAAACCTTCATGCGCCTGTTGATATAAACATAGACTAGGCTGGGTGCAGTACCTCTCACCTGTAATCCCAGCACTTTGGGAGGCTGAGGCAGGCAGATCACTTGAATCCAAGAGTTCAACACCAGCCTAGGCAACATGGCAAAAACCCATCTCTACTAAAAATACAAAAAATTAGCTGTGTATGGTGGCATATGCTGGTAGTCCCAGCTACTCAGGAGACTAGGGTGGGAGAATCAGCTGAGCCCAGGAGGTTGAGGTTGAAGTGAGCTGAGATTGTGCCACACTGAACTTCAGCTTGGACAAGTAGTGAGACAACTCTTTTAGAAAAAAAGAAAAAAGAAACATAGACCGCTGCAGACATTCTGGAAACAACCTGGTCGTACGTAACTGAATTCACTGAATTCCCTATTAACTAAGTACTGTGTCATATTCCCTATGCCACAGTAATACTGTCCTCGGATATGAGTCTCAAAAATATTATCACACACTAGAAGACTTGCTCCATAATATTTATCCGTGTTTGTGTTGCTGGGAAGTGGGAGGTGATCATGTGGTCTATCACTTGTGAATAGGCAAAATACGGTAGATGCCCACTATAAGCAACTGGAAACAAAGAACTGGATGTTCATACTGCTAATGGATAGCTCTTAGAAACCAAAGGTCAGAATGGTAACGGAAAATAGAGCTTTCTTTTCCAACATGGGCCAAGCGTGGTGAGAAGGGTCATTCTGCCATCAAAGAGGTGGTGACCCAAGAACACACTATAGGCATTCACAAGTATATACATGAAGTGGGCTTCAAGAAGTGTGCCCCTTGGGCAATGAAAGATACCTGGAAATTTTCCACAAGAGAGATGGGGAACTCCAGATGTGTGCATTGATACCAGGCTCAACAAAGCTTTCTGGGCCAAAGGAATAAGGAATCTCTCATACCATATCCATGTTGAGTTGTCCAGAAAACTTAATGAGGATAAAGATTCACTAAACAAGCTCTGTATTTTGGTTACCTATGTACCTGTTACCACTTTCAAAATGTACAGAAAGTCAATGTGAATGAGAACTAACCATTGATCATCAAATAAAGCTACAAAACTGCCCAGAAGTAGAATGAGCTATCCACCATAATAACTGTGTAAGTTAAAATACATGAACAAATGTTTTACAAGAACACGTGAAAACAGGAGGATATCATCAAACAGATTAAAATGATGATGGTGGGAGGAAGAATGAAAATGGTAGTGAGAAATTGAGAAATGGCAATGAAATGATAGAGGTAGAAAGATGGATGGATGGAAGAAATGATAGATTATGATGATCATAGATAGATAGATGACATATAAATGAGCCATCCAGTTGATCAAGAAAGAAGTCTGTGCAGACCAATGATATGGTTCCATAAACTAGGAAGTAAGATTAACAAACTTTTACACTTGAAATCCAGAAATAAAGTTAAATTGTCCAAGAAAGCTAAGTATCTATGGCAATAAGATAATATTGTTGTGGCATATTCCAGATTGAGGTTAAAAACTGAAAACTGAGTTGTGGGTCTCAATCCACACTCTGCCTGTGAAACTTGAATTTGTCGTGTGACATCTGGCTCCTTGAGATGTCTCTCTATTTACCAATCAACACTGAGAGCTGGCACTGGGACTAGAATGGCCCAGCATCTTTGACCAGGGAGGCATAAGCAGCCACTAAATGGCAAGCTGAAGTGAGACAGCCACAAGGAAAGAGGGCTAAACATCCTGTAAAGACATCTTAAAGTACCATCCAGTGTTCCAAAAGTACAGCAGAGCCTAGAACAAAGCAAACTTAAATGTCGGACAGCTCTACTTGGTAAATGCAGCAACCGGACAAGTAATAACTACTCTGGAAGGGCTCAACCTCTGTAGTCTGGGCAAACCCAAGGGCGCTCTTCACAAACATCAGTGGAGAGCAGGCTTCCCCATGCTCAATTCTGCTTCTAGATACTTACTACCTGCCACACTAGCAGTGCCAAGCCCCAAGATCACAACAGAAATGACAACAGTGCACTACCTTTGAAAAAACTCATCTTTCAGAAGAGTCCCTCTTAGAGAACTCACATGCTGATAAGAGATTAGTAGTCCAGGGTTATGTTGTCCAACATGGCAGCCACATGTGGCTATTGTGCACCTGAAATGTGGCTAATCAAATTGAGATGTGAAGATCTAATATGATAAAAAGGATACTAAATATCTTGTTAATAATTTTTATATTGATTGCATGTTCAAATGATATTTTGGAAATGTTAGATTAATAAAATATATTAAGTTATTTTCATCTGTTTATTTTTACTTTTTAAAAAAAAATAGCTGATAGAATATTTAAAATTACATCTGTGACTCACTATCTATTTCTGCTAAACAGTGTTGGTCCAGGGGTTTATATGTTGATTTACAGCTTCTCTCCCAGTAACGTAAAAGTGAAAGCTATTTTCCTATAAAGGTGGAAGATATTCTCTTCTAGATATGGCTATTCAACAGAAAACTAAAATCACGTTCAGTCCTCTAGCGTATTTTGTCAGTGGTGATTCCCACTAGAAGCTTCTGGCTTTTTCTGTGTTTTCAGTTCTACATTTTAGTCTAAATAGAGCATGACCAAATCACAACAGACTGAGAGGTCCATGCAGGCTGGAGACAGCCCGCAGATAACCCAACAAAGATCTGAATTACATCAGGGTCATTTGGGTCTGTTGTGCCAACACATCTTGTAGCATCCAGAAGTCTCTTCTGGGCTTGGGCTTCTTATCCTGGTGTGAAATATCACTAACAATCTAGAATGGAAAAGAAATGAAAATAATTCATACCTACATATGTCACTTTTCACTGAAAAGAGAAGTTGGAAATACAGAAAATGGAATGCTCATTCACCTCTTATGTCCAGGAGTCAAAGTAATATGAATTCAAGATTTTTTTAAAAACAATATATTCCTTAGCCGGGCGCGGTGGCTCAAGCCTGTAATCCCAGCACTTTGGGAGGCCGAGGCGGGTGGATCACGAGGTCAAGAGATCGAGACCATCCCAGTCAACATAGTGAAACCCCGTCTCTACTAAAAATACAAAAAATTAGCTGGGCATGGTGGCACGTGCCTGTAATCCCAGCTACTCAGGAGGCTGAGGCAGGAGAATTGCCTGAACCCAGGAGGCGGAGGTTGCGGTGAGCCGAGATCGTGCCATTGCACTCCAGCCTGGGTAACGAGCAAAACTCTGTCTCAAAAAAAAAAAAAAAAAAAAAACAATATATTCCTTTGAAATTAGAAAAAAAACTTTTCATTGTTATAAAAAAGCTATATATATTATAGCTTATATAATTTGGATATTGAAATGTCACCAAAGAGCTTTATTAACTTGGTGAAAGAGTATTTTTTAGTTCAATTATTACCACACAAATATATTACTATTCTTTTTTTCTTTGTTTGAGCCTGATCCCTGGAGTCAAACCCTAAGTGTCTGGGGACTTGTTGTAAGTAATGGTCATTTGTGTTTCATAATTATCTTGAATCAACACAATTAGTTCCACATTCTGCTGTTTTCTTCCTAAGGCATCTGTAAACATTTTTACAGCAAATAGCTTTTGGCAACAATTATTTTTTTCATTAAAAAAGATACAATAATACAGGATGACTATTTTAAATGTGTTTTACAGACCCCTCCAAGAATGTAGGAAAATATTCTCCAAGATGCCAGACAAGAGATTTTTTTCTTTCAAGTATCAATCACAGTTCCACAGTTTAGAATGTCTCTGGTCACAGTTTTAACATGGTTAAATCAACATAAAGCCTGAAGGACATTTAATAAGAAAAGAATGTTTATTTGATTTAATAATTTCATTGTATTTCCTTGGATTATTTTTGTGCATTCAAAAAAAATGTATTGAATACAGTACATTTGATGTTGCAGTCTCAGGTTTTTAATGTGGATGAGAACCACCCAGATCAAGCTTGTCCAAACTGCAGCCCATGGGCCGACTGCAGTCCAGGACAGCTTTGAATGCAGCCCAATGCAAATTCATAAATTTTCTTAAAATATTATGAGTTTTTTTGCTATTTTTTTTAGCTGATTTAGCTGTCGTTAGTGTTAGCTTATTTTATGTGTGGCCCAAGACAATTCTTCTGCTTCCTACGTGGCCCAGGGAAGACAAAAGATTGGACCCCCTGACCTAGATTGTACCTTATTGACGAACTCAGTGAGTTCAAAGCAGATCTCACAAATGTGCACTTGTAACAACCATCCAAGATGCTTCTGCAGTAAGTGAGGCTCAAGCCCCAACTTTGAGCAATACTGTGTCAGAAGCTTCAGATTCTGTCTCTTAATCTTGAGAAAGAATTGTGGCATATAAACTCCCCCTACCCCACCTCAAAAATAAGAGGTTGTGATATGTCTCACATATTTAATTCCAGTAAAACTAAAATGATCCAAATGCAGTGATCCTGAGCCACCTGCAGCCAGGAAAGCACATGTGAGAAGGAAACAGAAGGTTCTGGCATCATTTCTGGAAGGTCCACCTCGCACTTCAACATTTCTGCGAAGAATTTCTTCAAAAACTGCTCCTGAAATAGAATTCTTTAATAGATTCTTCGGAGACAGGTGAATCCCTTACTGTGTGGTAAAATCTGCAGGCAGGAGCTAAGCATGGAAAATGCCTTCTCCTCAGGCCAGTTATCCAAAGTACCTAGAAGTGTGGCCACCAAGACAGGGACTCCAAGCACATTGTCATTATGTTGTCCTCTGCCCAGATCCCGAAGGCCCTGCACAGACGCCATATTCTGATATGGATTTGTTACATCTTGTTTTGTTGTGTTGCTTTCCCTGAAGACAAAGCTTGACGAATTTTGAACAGGTATGATGATATGCTGGCAAAGGAGGATTTTCTGGTGTTCTGAGGCCGGGAGACCAAGGTGACACTGCCTGCCTGTGTGCTACGAACATAAGGAGAGAGAGAACCAGCCTCCTCCCACAAAAGTGAGGGCAAGGGGCTGTGGCATTGAAGGTTCAACCTTGGGACACTGAATTTTGGATCAAGAGTCCTTCTATACTTGTCATTCCTAGTTCTAACAGTGTCCTAACTGGAGAGGGAGAAATCAGAGCATATCAATACATCAGTGAAATATCAAAGTATATCAATATTCCTAACGGATGTATCAGTAAGAAGGGTATATCAATAGAATATGTCACTAAAATTTAAAAGACTAAAAATTGGTGAGCCCCACCCTTGCCATGATGGAGAACAGCACCAATTTCCCTGGGGATAGAAATTGGTGGCCTCAGTCTCCTCCAAACACTTTTCCCACAGTGGCTTTAGCATCCTGTTTTAAGTTACAGTATTTACCCTCAAATTAATATCCAGTAATAAAGGGTAATTTTCCTGCCCATGCTGAGCCATTGTAAGAACATTTAGCCACTTTAAAGTCAAGTGGTGGCACTGTAAGGAAAAGGCACGAGGTAGTTAAAAATTTGAAGAATATGTCAATTGGTAAAATTAGATAAAAAGTTACGCTGTGTTCTGCCCTACATTTGGACTATCGCAAGTGAGGCAAACTTTTCTAGGCAAACTGCTGAGGACTGCCAATTTAACAAGCTGTTCCATGCTGCAAGGGACATATTTATGGACATACTTTCAACAAGACGTACCTAGTGCTACCAAGCTGTGCTGTACTAAAGAGCAGAAAGAATCAGAACGATAGATTAAAAAAAAATAAAGGATTTCACACATGGGTCCTATTAAAATCAGATCAAGTATTCTGCAATTTACAGGCAAAAATATTTAAAATAATGACAGGGTTGTTGCATGATCTAAGAAGAAAACACCCAGGAAATGTAAAAAAAAAAAAAAATGAGATTGACACAGCATGTTTAGCTCAGGCTGTTGTACAACAAGGCTCTCGGAGAGAGAGAGGAAAAGCCAAACTATATTGTGAATATTCTCATTTTCAATCAGTTAGGTCAACACAAGTCTAACACTATTTAAAACCTAGCCTTATCTCACAAACAGTCATCAAGGTAATGATTAGTGTCCACAGAATCTTTCAAGAAGGATTTATTTCATGTCTCTTAATCTTTTGAGAGTCCAAAAGTCACCTGAATTCACTACTAGTACTATTATTTATTATAAGAGGCCCTACTATTGGGTGTGCCCTATTATAGAGCTTCCTATCCTTGGGAGTATGTTTTGGGATACTGGTGAGTCAGAACTCTTTTCTATTTAAAACTTGCTACCTATTTATATTTCCGGGAGTGAAGACATCAGGCCAACTTAGAGCTCATATTTGCACTAGAGGGAAAAAAAAATACTGCTCTGGGAAAAGAGTATAAAAGAATCTTTGTTGTTGTTGGTTTAACAAGGACCTGGAGTATGGCTGCTTTTGATAATTGGAGCTGCCCCTCCCACCTCCCACCTGCATTCATTTACATCTATCAATTCATTTGACTACGGAATCTTTTAGGAGGAAGAGAAACAGGAGCAAGAACTTTGAACTCTGATAAACAACATCACCATAGAAATTTTCAGGGCCACAGGCATCTATTCATATACAAACGTACATGTTTTAGGCTTTGTGGGCCATAAGGCCAACTCTGCTGTGAGAAAGCAGCCACAGACAAGATGTAAAGCAATAAGCATGGCTGTGTTCTGATAAAACTTTATTTACTGGGACAGGCACAGTGGCTCACGCCTATAGTTCCAGCACTTTGGGAGGCCAAGGCGGGCATATCACAAAGTCAAGAGATCAAGACCATCCTGACCAACATGGTGTAACCCTGCCTCTACTAAAAATACAAAAATTAGCTGGGCATGGTGGCATGTGCCTGTAGTCCCAACTACTCGGGAGGCTGAGGCAGGAAAATCGCTTGAACCTGGGAGGTGGAGGTTACAGTGAGCCGAGATCATGCCACTGCGCTCCAGCCTAGGTGACAGAGCTAGACTCCATCTCAAAAAAAAACTTTATTTACCAAAACAGGTGGTAAGTGGGATGTGGCCCTCTGGCTGTAGATTAAACCTGGACTAAGGTGAATCCATCAGATGCTGCCTGCAGGGGAGACGGAAGGACTCTAGAGGGAAGGTCTTTTGATGGAAGGGAGAGTCCAAAACTAGACACACAACTCCAGGATCGGGTTGTTGGCGAGGAGGACTGGCCCCAGACCAGGTAGCTAGGCTCAATCCCCTTCCGACAGTCACTACATAATGAGGGCAGGGCAGCAGGTGTGAGAACTGAGTCAGCTGCTCACCTGGGGATCGAATGCTGGAAGTTCAGGCCTCCTTGAATATAGAGAACCCCAGATAAGTTGTCTTCCCCTCTTCCCCAAAGCACACGTTGAGAAACTATCATTGATTCCATAGACTCTGACAGAGCAGTCTGTCAGTCAATGGGGCTTCAGCTCCTAAACATCTAGTGTTTACGGTTGATGGCAGCAACAGCAGCAGAGAAAGGGGCTCTTCTGCAGTCTGAACAAATGTTCCAGTTTCTTCCTCTGTAAGGTAATATATATATCTTGAATGACTAAGCACTTTGGGCTTTAGTTCTGAGAGCTTAGGGTTTTTCATGGAACACCACAGGGAAGGAGAAATTGGATGAAAATACATGTATCATAATTTGAACATCGAAATCAACATGCCCTCATTCTATACCCTAACCTGGTAGGAAAGGACACAAACAGGGAAAAGTGTCTCCTCTTCATTGTCTGGACGAAGGTATTAAGCTGATGACATCCCTGGGTGAAGATCCTCTCCTAAGTCTAGGATTGTGATATAGTTATTACAAATCACTACTCAGGTGTTGACGCAGATAACGCAATGGATTAAAAAGCTAATGTGGGTTAAAAGAAAGTTGGTCTCTAGAGATCTGCTCTGGGTTCAGTTATAGAAACAAATTATTCCCACTAGTCACTCTAGCCAATGAGGCAAATCAGGATTTTATTTCACATAAAAAACAGTTTGAGTCCTTTGGGTGATTCATATTTATATATCCTTTAGTCTCCAAGTTGTATATTTGCTCATTGCTTTATTTTATTCTCAGAACAATGTGTGAGGCACGTGGAAAAAAATGTTGATATTGCCTCTATTGTTTTTTCAGCTGTTGTAACTAAAAACCAAAAAGTTGCAGTGATTTGCTGCAGGCTCCAAAGGAGCAAGTCCCCATCCCTACATGGTTTCCACCCCAATCTGCTTATTGCAAATCTCACATTCTCCCCAACCTACCTGCCCCAGCACCTTATCTCCTGATTACAGGGAGGCTGGGAATAGCTGCAGTGTAGCAGCGAGTTGCCATCTCCTTGCCAAGGGGAACTTCCCAGTGTTGCAAACACCTGTTGACTCCCTATCCACCTCAAAGTGGTTCTTACTCAATCTGGAACAAGGCAGAATAAATCATGTAAGGGAAACTGTAGAACACAGAGCATACCCTGAGAGACATACAATTTTGTGGGAAGAGTCCATCAGTGGTCCAGCATGTGGGTTCCAGAGCCAGCCTAGCTGGGGTAGAGACTAGCTGTGCCTCTCGCTGCTATGAAAACTTGTGCAAGTCACTTACCTTCTCCATGCCTCAGTTCCCTCACTTATAGGATAATGATTGTACCTACTTCAAGGAGATGCAGGAAGGATTAAATACTTAACATTTATAAAGTGTTTGGAGCAATGCTTGCTTAGTACACTGTTAGTGCTAGACAAACATAAGTGACACAAAATGAGGTCGAGGGAAGAACTCTTGAGTAGGAATGAGAAAAAGGAATGTAGTCTGACTACTAAAAGGATAACCAAGAGCAAGTTCTTTCATCTCTTGGGGCTCCTATTTTCTCTCCTATTAAGAGGAGATAAGAACAACTTTCTAAGCCATCGTAGAGAGACTTAAATGAAGTGATAGTGCTTTGTAAAATGCACCTGATAGGGGAAATTAACTATCTTGGTTAAGGATCTTAACCCATGGATATCATCAGCTTAATGTCCAAACAACACAGAGGAGACATTTTTCCCTGTTTGTGGCATTAGTTTAATTTTGAAGTCAATATCCTCCCCTACCAGGTAGATTTAAGTCAAATTAACTATCTTGGTAGTGACCTGCTTTGTAAGAGGACTTTTATCACAATGCGTTTTTAGAGTACGAAGCGTAAATACTAGGGTCTTGCCTTATGAGAATGTCATCTGACCTATCTCTAGCTGTCAAAGTCCTATGCGTGGAAAGTCTTCCAATAATTGCTACTTTTCACCAAGTCCTCACTTTGTGTTAGCCTCAGTGAGCGACACGCATTATCTCATTTAATCCCCATGGAAACGCTGTATGTATAACAAACATGTTTACAGATGAGGAATCTAAATCGCAGAGAAGTTAAATAATTTGTCCCAAGTCAGTAGCCAGCAGATAGTGAGGTGGATTCAGCCCAGGAGCCTGTAATGCCATCTTTATCCAACCACTCAAACATACTCCTTCCACCAAAAATAATCTCCCTCTTCTCTGAAACAATATAATGATTTGCCATATTTTTTTCATAGGAATGCAATTCTACCTTTCATTATAATTTTTGGGTACATATCATAGCTTATCTGTTGGTTTACAGGCTTCACAAAAATAGAAAACAGGCCTTGTGCATCTGTGAACACATTCCAGTTGCCAGCCAAATGCCTGGGAGTGGTGGAGAAGCAGGATCACCAAGAAGAAAGAGTAAAGTTCCAGCTTGCCTGAGCTAAAGCTGCCTTCCCTGAGAATGAGGCTGACAATCTCCAGCTCACAGGATTAATTGAGGTTCAATGAAGAGAACAAAGTTTAAATCTGAAACCAGTACTCTGAAAAGGAGCAAGTCCCCACCCTTTCATGGTCTCCACCCCAATCTGCTTATTGCAAATCTCACATTCTCCCCACCCTACCTGCCTCAGCACCATAGCTCCTGATCAGAGAGAGCCTGGGAATAGCTCCAGGGTAGCAGCAAGTTGCCATCTCCTTGCCAAGGGGAGCTTCCCAGTGTTGTGAGCACCTACTGACTCACCATCCACCTCAGGCTGGTTGTTACTCAGTTTAAAACAAGTCAGAAGGCATCATACAAGGGAAACTGTAGAACACAGAGGATAGCCTGAGAGACATGCAATTTTGTGGAAAGAGTCCATCAGTGGTCCAGCATGTAGGCTCCAGAGCCAGCAAGTTGGCATCTCCTGAAGTGGGGAAGATTGGCATCTCCCCTGCCAAAGTGGAAACAGTTCAGTTTTATTAAGTTGTATTGAAATCAGAGTGGTTCATGGATAGATTGGCTCTTAACCAAGAAGAAGAGAGTCAGTGAAGATCTGAGCACAGCCGAGAGAAATTTTGAATTTCTTGCTGAATTTCACTAGAAAGTGGAATTTAAAAAAATGATTAGCAAATGAGTAATACAAATCAAGAGAGAAATGTGCAAAAGAAAGAGAAGTTCAGAGAAGCAGGTACAGGTTCAGTTCTGTACCTGAAACCTCAACAGGGCAGCAGGTTGGCTGCCTCCCACCTAATCTTCTTGTGACCCCTGGGTGCTGGGTGTTCTAGCTACTTTCAGGGTTTTGGGGGATCCACATGTGGTGGTTTATGTAGAAGGGCTTATGAACTATAAAATGCTACCCAGTTGTAAGATGTTGGGGCTCAGAATGGGATATCCCAAAGTATGGCTCTTGCCTGCTGAGTAGCCAGCAGGGCCTCAGAAGCAAGAAATTCTCTTTGACCTTCTCTTACCCTCCTTTCTCCCTCTCCCATTTTCCCCCCAAAGCGGGTCATACAAACTAGAACTTCTCTCCCCCAAAACAAGTTGGAAAACCTACAGAGGTTGCTCTCTAACCTAGCTCCCATGAGAGTAGGTCATAAGACCCTCATTCTAAAAGGATCTTGCCCCATACTTTGAGGTAAAGGGTGGAGTGATGGCAGAAAGCCCCACAGGAAGGCCGAGAAGAATCGGAACACACAGGCCTCGCTAATTCCCTCCAGTGCGTCACCAGCGGGTCATACCCTTCTTTGTCCAATCACATTTCTAATGGTTGTCCGTCCTTCACGAAACCTAAGCATAAAAATACAATTTTTTTTCTAGGCCTTGGGTCTTCATGTCTAAAGTCTTGCCTCACATAAAACTTTGATTAAACAAATTTGTTATGTTTTTCCCTTTTTAGCCCATCTTTTTTTTGTTAAGGGATTGCAGCCATGGACCTTGAAATAGATGAAGAAAGGTATCCCACCTTTTGGCCCCTGTGGGTGTCTGTGTGGTCCTCATTCTGAAGGGGCACAATGGCATCCTAGAGAGGAGAGGCAGCTGTGATCAGCCTGCCTTGCCGGGCCTTCCAGAAAACCAGGGACACTCACTAGAGCCAGCACTCACAGTCAAGCTCTCTCCGCAGCATGTTGTTCTAGAAATGACTCCAGGTGACTTTTGTGAGAGGCTGAATGTATTCATCAATTCTTAATAAAGTTTTCACCAGGCTTACCAAGGGAGCCTTAAATGGGGAGAACAGCTTGTTTCCTTGACAGCAGAAAATCGACAGTTGTTTTTTTTTTTTTTTTTTTTTTTTAATTCTTTGTTGTCTGTCAAGAATTCCATAGAAATAATACATGCCTAAAAACACAAGGAAAAGTGCATTTTCCCCCACTTCAGGGCTGTGCATCCAAGGAGACTGACATGAGGGAGAAGGAGGGTTTCTGAAATGTAGGTAACGAAGTCCCACGGAGTGAGTAGGGAACAAGGTTAGAACTCACAAATTGCTTGCCTCAAGAGTCAAGGACATCTTTGCAGCCTTGGGACCAGCAGGCTGCTTGGGAAGCAGGAAGGCAACATTTCAAAACAAAAACAAACAATAAACAAACAAACACTGTAAAAAGGGACAACTCCCTTTACACAGCCAACTCAGGCCCAGGCAGAGCTACCAAAGACCAGGCCTGGTTTCTACCGGTCTTGGGATGTGGAGCAGCCTCTGAGAGCAGCGCCCCCGAGCTGGGCAGAGGGGCTTCCTCCTGGCTGGCGACTTCCAAAGTTGGGGGTGGGGGAAGCAAAGGCTCTGCGGTGCCAGGGCCCCCGGGGCTGTGAACCCCTGCTACCTCCTGGCGTGCCTACCCCATCGAATATTAATGAGTCATTGTTACAAAAAAAGCCTTGCCAAAGGTGGCTGCGACCGGCTTGCCTACTCTACAGAGAGAAGGAAAAGGATGGGGGCGTTGCGGGGGAGGGCACTGGGGGAGGAGGCGAACACGAGGCTTTCAAGTTCAAAAGCTTATTTTGCATGAGAAGACACAGGCGGCTTGAGGATTGCTGTAGGCATCCCTCATTCTCTGTCTTCTCTGCAAAAAAGTCCGGATTAAAGCCGTTTTGGTCTCTGGGACACCTTAAAAAAAAAATGTCTTCCGTCTGTGTCCTTATGTACAAGGGTAAAGACCAGCTTTCTGCATCCAAGTCGCGAGCGCTGAAGGGAGGGCGAGCCGTGGGGCGCCCAGCCGGAGCCTCCGTCCTCTGCCCGTTCCCGATTCCATGGCCCGAGGCGATGGTTTGCATTTTTAGGACAACAGCCTGCTATCTGCAAGCAGGAGACCTCTCGTCAGGCTTCATTACTGCACACAAAATGACACGAGCGAGCCTGCGGCCCACAACTCCGCTTATGGTGTGCGGCAAAGCCACTGCGTCTTCCTGAAACCACAGTCCCCTCCTTCCCACCGACCCACGCACTGGACTGCCCTAAACCTGAGCTTGGCTTATGTATGTGCCTTACCTGGAACACATTGCTTCTGCCGGAAACCGGGCTTTTCCACCTTGTTTGCTGTTTGACTTACGAATTTCCAGGGAGACCTAGAAAAGAACTGTATTTGCCAACTAACGAAGTTCCAATCCACCCTTTCTCTTCCTTTCTCATATGCTCCCCACGACTGAGTCTCCAGTGCACCGCCCCCTGATTTGGACATGATGATTTACACCATACTGGGAGGACAGATAGTTGGGAATACAGACCCCATGCTATACAAAGTAACTTAAACCTTTTAATCACCTCCCTAATTGCATTGGTCTTATGCTTCCGGCCTACATTATAACTACTCTCTTAAAAACAAATTCCACAGCCAACAGCCACAGACATCACCTTCGTCAAATCCTATCTATTAAGAATTGATGTCACACAATGAACCTTTCCAAACGAGGGTGAATCTGCTTGCATTAGTCAGAGTAAGAGGGATCGAGCTGGTGTTTGCTCAATGCTGATATACCAACCATTCTGATTCAATCTTTCAGAATGAGGATATGTAAGTACAACATTACTGAACAAATGTATTCAAGAAGGTATTGGGCCAGGCGTGGTGGCTCATGCCTGTAATTCCAACACTTTGGGAGGTCGATGGGGCAGATCACCCGAGGTCAGGAGTTCGACACCAGCCTGGCCAATAGGGTGAAAACCCGTCTCTATTAAAAAAAAAAAAAATACAAATATTAGCTGGGCATGGTGGTGGGCGCCTGTAATCCCAGCTACTCAGGAGGCTGAGGCAGGAGAATTGCTTGAACCACGAGGCAGAAGTTGCAGTGAGCTGAGATCGTGTCACTGTACTCCAGCCTGGGTGGCAGATTGAGCATCTGTCTCAAAATAAAAAATTAATTAAATAAAAAATTAATAAAATAAAATAAAAAAATAAAAAAGAAATTATTTGGGTGGAAAACATGTAAGTGTGGTCAGCCAGATAGATTCAATTTACCTTGAAGTTCCAAAAAATGTTCTGAAGCCTCTAGGATTCAAAATGTATGGAGGATTATTAGATGAATCCAATAACTGTACCTTTAGAGAGACTTATCAGGAGGTACATGATGTTGTAAACTAAAAGCAAACTTCAGACCAGGCGTCCCCAAACTTTTTACACATGGGGCCAGTTCACTGTCCCTCAGACCGTCGGAGGGCCGCCACATACTGTGCTCCTCTCACTGACCACCAATTAAAGAGGTGCCCCTTCCTGAAGTGCGGTGAGGGGCCGGATAAACGGCCTCAGGGGGCCGCATGCTGCCCCTGGGCTGTAGTGTGGGGACGCCTGCTTCAGACCATGAGCTGACAGTAAGGTGTGAGAAGAGGGATCAACGGGTAGTATAGCAGCTCCTCCTTAACCTCTTACATTGGTTGGGATATGGGCTCAGCTGCCATAACAGAGACTCTCTGTATGGAGGCTTACACAGGCCTGAAGTTTATTTTTCTCTCCCCTAGCAGTTTTGGAGTGAGCAGGCCAAGCTGACAGAGCTGTTCTGCTCCACAAAGTTATTCAGAGATCTAAGTTCCTTTTTATCTCCTTGAGCTAGACTTTATGGCAATAGTCCTCATCTTGAATGCAGAGGTCGGCAAACTCTCTGTAAAAGGTCATAAGGTGAGATTTTAGTCTTTGCCAGCCACATAAATCTCAATTCCATATTCTTCTTTGGTTTTGTTATTTTTTTGTTGCAACTCTTTACAAACGTGAAATCCATTCTTAGCTCATGTTTGTACAAAATCAAGCCACCCGGTGGTTTTGGTCCATGGGCTGCAGTTTGCCAGTCTGCTTTCAGGCATCACAATCACCTAGAAGGCTTTCTGAGCCCACCAGGAGTTTCAATCTTGGATGGAGCCCACTAATCTGCATTTCTAACAAGTTCTCTTGTGATGTTGATGTTGAGACCACACTTTGAGAACCACAGCCCTGTCGTGTGGCCTCTGCCTTTCTAGTCGAAGCTGAATCTCCTGCACAAGCATGTTCTAGCACAAAAGAAAAGGAAAAAATAATTGAGAGAAAGTCTCTTTAAGGACATAATCAAGAAATTGCACACATAACTTTCATCACATCTTATCAGCCTGATCTTAGTCATATGGCCATAATTGGTTACAAAGGAGGTTGGGAAGTATAGATTGTAAATGCATGTTCATGAGCCCTGCTACAACTCAAGGGGTTTATTATTAAAGAGGAAGAGGTGGAGAATGCATTTTATGGAACAGCAGATTCCAGCACACAAGGAAAGAAGGAGACAAGTGAAAGATCTTCTACATTTGGTCAGATTAACCTCACAGGGACCACCCTGGGATTTATTACAGTACCTCTCTGTTATATTCACAGATGAAAAGTAAGCTCATGGCATACTGCAGGGGCCTCAGCAAGTATACATCACTGACAGCTACCACAAGGAATAACTTACGCTCCCATTTCTTAAATGAGTATCGGTTCCATCTGCCCCTCTTGATGCTAAAAATTCTAGGACTCCCAATTCGTTGCTTCAGGTCCTTTAGGGTTCTTAGTCTTAATGAGTTCCTAGAAACTTACCAATCATGTGCAATAAAAATAATAACAAAAATAAATCTTTGCTTTATATCATATAACAAATAAATATGAAATATATTAAATGTAAATGTAAAACAATCTATAAATTTACTTTATAAATGCTTTAAACATTATTTTACAATATTTATTTAATTCTGGTATAAGAAAACACTCTACATAGTGATAAAGAGAATTTCAACAAGGTAAAGAATGTCTGATTTGACGGCAATAAAATTTTGAAAGCCATCTACCTAAATATTTCCCAAGAAAAATAAGATCAGCAGACAAATGGTGAAGAAATACTTGCAACAAGTATAACAACCACAAAAAATGTTAATACCCCACCCAAAAGTTAATAATGCAGTCCCCAAAAGAAATATATGCTAGTTATGAGAGAACATAACAAAATACAGGGGAATGGGTGAGAGGGGAGTGAGAGATAAAAGACTACACATTGGGTACAGTATTCACTGCTCAGGTGATGGGTGCACCAAAATCTCAGAAATTACTAAACTTATCCATGTAATCAAACACCACCTGTTCCCCTGAAACTTACTGAAATAAAACATAAAGATAAATTTTCATAAAAAGAACATATATGTCAATAAACAAATTCACATTAAAATGTTTGATTTTCTTCCTATCAAGTTAGCAGATCAAATGGTGATACATAAATTCTTCAAGATTATATGGAAAAGGTCCCACAAATTTTGCACTAATAGAGATATATTTGTAGTTTGGTTGTATTTAATCAAAAGCTTTAAACATATATTGTAGTAGACAGGTTCTACTACACATCCCACATCCCAGTGTTCATGCCCTGTGTCATGCCCTCTGCTGGAGTGTTACTAGATCTTTAGCTGTGTCTAGCCAATAGAATGAATGAGACAAAAGAGACAGAATGTATGTGATTACATGATTGTGTTATATAAGATTGTAATAACCATCTTAATGGAGTATGTTTCTTCTTCTTTTGTGGGCTGTAAAGAAGCAAGCTGCCATGTTTGGGTTGCCTATGTTGGAATGTCCACATGGCAGGTTACTTATAGACTACCTATAGGAACTGAAGGCATCCCAAGCCTGTAGTAAGAAAGAAAATGAGGTTTGCTATCCTACAATAGCAAGGGAAAGGATTCTACCAGCAAATCTGAACAAGGTTTGAAGGGAATGTTGCCTATACAGCCTCAGATGAGATCACAGCCCCAGTTGACAACACTTTTGATTGTTGCCTTGCAGGGCAACAAATGTATTTTGTTAGGGCAACCAGCTAAGTCTTGCCTAGCTTTGTGACCCACAGAAACTGAGATAATAGAAGTAGATTGTTTTAAACCCTTAAATTTGAAGGAGTTTGTTATGCTGCACTAGATAGATACTGACGCATGTATATTACCCAGTCACCTCAAAATTCTATCTCTAAGAATTTATCCAAAGAAACTTAGCTACAAGGATACTCATCAAGTATTTTTTAAAATAATTACAAATAATAGAAACAAGAAATCTGTGCAAAAATAGAGATTTCATTAAATTATAGAAAATCCACACAAAGAAATGTTATTCACATAAAAATTATGATGGAAGTAAACAGCATTTTTAAAGAAAAATATTTTAAATATAATAAATTCAAAATGCGGCTTCTGAACCAGCTTGCATAACCAATACCCATTAAGTTTTTAAATGTTTATGCATGTATATAGTCCTTGAGTTACATACCAAACTGTTCATTATAGCTCTCCCTGAGAAGTAGAGTTATAGATTTTTGCTGAAAGACATGTTTATGTATATGTCTACATATATGTTTACATATATTTTTACAGTTTTCTATATTGAGCATTTCATGTCTTTGCAAAACAATAACCTAAAAATGAATTTTAAATGCAAAGGAGAAGGAAGTGAAAAAAGTCTTCAGCTCCATGTGAAACAAAAGGCTGAATGAAGCCCAGTGTAAGTATCAGTTGTTATGATTACTGAAGATAAGATTTAAATGCCCTCATAGACTAATAAGCTCCTAACAATAACAGTTACCATTTATTGAGCATTTACAATGTGCCAAGCACATGTTAAGAATTTGGAGTTCATTTGTTCATTTAATCTTGGGCTAAAGGAGGGTTAGATTCACTCGCTATGTTTAGAGAACAGCCTGTACTCCTAGGCATTCTACTGTAGCATCTCCACTTTATCTCTTGCTGTCAGGCAGATAACAAGAGAAATATGTCACCAGTAAGGAGTGAGGTGATCACAGGTCACTGGTCTCAAATCCATCAACTGGTTTTACTACTCTCAAAACCTGGCAGTTTATGTTCCAAGAAGCCACCCTTGGGCTTCCCAGAGAGACTTTCTTTATTTGTTGTGGAGTCTACCACAAAAATAGAAGAGGCACTTACCGCACACTTTCCACTTGAATGACTGAAAACAACAGTTGCTCTTACAGATGCAGGGAAAGAGCAAAGATATTTCAGTAGGCCTGAGGACAAGCTAAAAATTACCAGCTCCTCATAGTAATTACTCATTCCCCTGGAGAACAACTGAAGGTTAGCCTTTTCCAAAATCTAGCTCACTTTGCAAATCCAGCTTAATCTTGATGTAGTGGCCTTGAGCAAGTTGGGTAATATCTTGGACCTTTGTCGTCTTCTCTGTAAAGTGGGCTTGTTACCTTCTCTAAGTGGAAGCCACTCCGTGTGATCTCTTGAGATTCCTATCGAGTTGAAGGTGTGTGATTCTGACACAGATTCCCTCATCCAGGTGTTTTGCTAGGGAAAACATTTAAAAAGGATGTCCAAAGGACATATCTATAATAATGAATCTATGAATGAGTAAAGCTTTCAGAAAGAGATTAATGCAGAAATCTTGAGCTTATAAAAAGTCTCTCTAGAGGATTTTCTTTTAATTAACTCTACACACTTCTTGCAGAGTGCCCTCAACTGACCTTCCAGTAGAGTTCCATAGTCTTATGACAGGGAAATGCCCTGTTTCTCCATGTAAGGTAAGAGAACCACAAACACCTGTTCTTTGGTAGATGGACCAAAAAGAATCACTTCTTGAAGGTCAATTATATTGCTAAGTCAGTCTAAAGATTTTCCGTCTGGGAAAGTACAGCAATGGCATCTGTTCATTCTTCAACGTAGATCAGCCCTTAACCCATGATTTTTCAATATTTAAACAAACAGCTCAAACAAAGCTGTGCTTCAGTGTTAACCTTGTGAACTTAAAAGCCTCCACCTGCACAATTAATAATTAACATGTTCAGTAACAAAGCTGGAAGGTACCAAGTGACATTCACACCTCTTAATTGGTGCGATTAGCAGTCCTTTAGTTGTCAACCATTAGCAGCTCTCCCCAAGTGTGAAATGCCACAGGTAGAGGGACATTGGCAATGGGTGGGGTAAAGGAGGGAAGGTGAAAGTGAAAAAAAGTTTATAAATCAGGTTAGATTTATCTAGAGGAAAGAAAACAGATGGTTACTTCAAAAAACTGGCTAAAACTGTCGAAGGAGTAGAAGCATCAGTGATTGTCTCTCTTTTTATTCTTTGCTGCTGATGCGAATGAGTCTTGAAGTTTTAAAAACTCTAGTACCCCCCATCACATTGCAATATGGGGAGACCCCACATTTAGCAAAATTAATTGTGAACATAAAAGTCTATATCAGTGTTTTTTAAAATGAAGGTATATCTGTGGAGTTTTGCTTTCCTGACAATATACCATAAGGGTTACTATGATATGCTAGATGACAAATATACTTGGGCTTTAAAAACAGATCCCAATTATATAGGACTTCTCAGGAATATATGAAGCAAGATGCACTTCTTGTTTTTTTCTTGTTTATTTCTTGTTTAATCCTCTTCTTTAATCCTCTTTTCTCCTTTTCAAAAAAGAAGTAGCAGGCTCCCCTCCATATGGATGAGAAACTTCCTTATGTATCCAGTGTTGCAATCTCTCATCAATCAATAACAAACCTCCCAGAAGGCATGACCCTATATTAGCATCCTTTCATTTTTTCAGATTTTAGCTTCCACACTTGGCTTTTCTGTATCTTCCTGACATATGTGCCTTCTTTGCCTAAAGATATGCCTTTATATTGATGATGCAGAGATGTTGCTATTCCTGTACAAACTAGAGGTATCAGTATTTCTTTGTAATGGAAGAGGTCATTGAGTTACCATTCTAGGACAAAAATTAGAACATATTTGTGGGCACTGTGATGACAAGAATTTTGTCTCCTCTACCAATATTACCAACTTCTAGCCCAAGTATATACTCAATAAATATTTAATACATATGAAATGTGAATGATAATGGCAATGAGAGTTTCCTCCCTAAGTTTCTGTTAACATTACTTTGGTTTTTACACAATTATTCTGTGGTATTTGCAATGCTATTTGAGTTTTCTTTATTGCTGAGATTATTATTTTCCTTTTGGGAGTGCTGTCTTCACGTTAATATATTATTTCCTTAGACATGTTTTCCACTTTCATTTGATTGACTTGGCTCCCTATCACCTCGTGTTTTCATTCACTGAAATTCAGCTTTATATCAATGATTTTGTAGTTTTATGGATCAATTGGAATCCTACAACCCTATTTTACCTCTTGCTTATCTTTCATTCACATTTCCTGTACTACATTCTCTTTCTAAACTACTTTTCTATTTCCTGTGCATCCCAGACCTTAGGAGCTTAACACCTATTTTATTTTACCCTTAATTTTTTGTAGGATAGGAATTTGAGAAGGGATCGTCGTGATCCACATGGCCTCACCTGAAATGGGCAGCATGAAGGATCCATTTCTAAAATGGCTTCCTCATGCTTGTGGTATCTCACTGGCCACACTGAACCTCTTCCTCCAGGGCCTCTGCATATGGCTTGCACTTCCCCATAGCATGGTGTTCCATGCAAATGGATAGTTGCATTTTCTACAGAGCAGCTGGTTTCTCCCAGGCGAGCCTTCCAAAAGCAACCACTACAAAAGACCCAAGTGGAAGTCTCAAGGCTTCATACTCATTGCTTAAGCAAGTCTTTTTTTTTTTTTAAGCTTTTTTTTTTTATTGGATTTTAGGTTTTGGGGTACATGTGATGAACATGCAAGATTGTTGCATAGGTACACACATGGCAGTGTGGTTTGCTGCCTTCCGTCCCCTCACCTGTATCTGTCATTTCTCCCCATGCTATCTCTTCCCACCTCCCCACCCTCCGCCCCTCCCCCATTAAGCAAGTCTTAAAGCCATCCCAGATTCAAGATGGAGGTGGGGACTAGACTCCATGTCTCCCCAGGAAAATGGTAGGCCCGTATGAGGAGCGAAAGATTCAGTGGCAATTATCTTGATGACAAACTGGCATACCTACCATTTTCATTTTAATATTTTCTTTTCTTCCCTATTTAAAATTTTTATAGTTGCTTACCTAATAGATACGTTGTTAAGTTTGTGCCAAGACTATGTTCAAGCATGATAAGTGCCCCCAGATAGGTCATCCCCATGTGGAACTATTTAAAGAGCACTAGGAGGTCCTGATATTCCAAAGTCATCTCCCTTAATTAGCCTCTCCATTCACTCATTTGAGTCACTAAAAGCTTTCCAGGGGAAATAAGCTGTCATGTGACTTGGGAGAGAGGCATGACCTATCAACCATGAGTACTTCTCAATCCAGAACTGCAGACTGGTTTATTAAGATAAATATTTGTTGTCCTCTGGGGGTATATAGGGCACAAAGTGGGAAAAATGGTGCTGGAGCCTCTTGGAGTGGGCAGAGCTGGGTGTAACACTGGACCCCTGAGATGGCGGCAGGGTGCCATCTGCATCAGTCTAGAAGCAGAAGGGATCTGGAGAGGGTCGTAGATGGGGACCAGTATAGGTGAAGGTGTGTGGGTTATACGATAATATACAATATTTACCTGCCTGATGCAAAGAATGTATATCACCTTTTATCTCTATTTTCTGCAAAGCACACAAATAATTTCAGATCTTCACCTCTATATATCTAAAGAGAGAAGCTATCCTGGAGATAAACTACCATGCCTACCTTTCTAATTTTATTTTTTATTTTTTGCAATATATACATGATATGTGTGTATGTGTACATGCATATGTGTGTATTCACACACACACACACACACACACACACACACACACACTACATAAAAAAAGAGAAGTCAAACTATTCCTTCCCAAACTCTTAGTTGGTGTATTTCCTAGGCATTTTGTACCCGAACTGCTGAGAATTGGTTTTAAATTGTGAAGCTGGTCACTGACCAGTCATTTAGATTACTACAGCAATTAATTTTGACTTCAATGACATTACCATACTTTGCCTAGTTCCTCCTTCTAGCAAAGACTTCTAGTTTGGTTGTCTTTTGATTGGCATTCAGTCCTTCTTTGTTAGTTATAGACCCTCCAATTATTAGCTGAAGTCTTGCCATCTGAAATACTGATTCTATTTTTCCGCCTCTCTTGCTGCCATATAAATATATTCTTTCTACTTGTATGCAAGCAGAAATGTCACATATGAATTCCAGAAGCCCTTAAAGAGGTGCAGCTGTCTGCATTCTTTCCTCTTTCCCCTGGCACGTGAGGAAATGATGTCTTGGGACTCCCACCGCCATCTTGAATCATGAGGTGGAAATCACAGCGTGGACAGCAGAGCTATAAGTTAGAAGGAACCTCAGTTCCTGATGACGAGGACTTTGTGAACCTGCTTTACCAACTCCCAGCTCTGTGCTACAGATCATATCTATCTACCCAGGAGATAAACTTCTATCTTTTATAGACATTGTTATTTGGATTTTCTATCACTTTTCGTGAAATCTTATTCTGACACACCTGTCTGCTGATGAGGCTGGAAAATTTAGTCAGGTTAAAACAATCAACTTAGTTTAAACCACCCTTCCAACACACACAGTATATAAACTTGCAAAGGCTAATTAAATTTCACTAGGGCAGATCTTTATAAAAAGAATAAGTAACATATGTATATATCACATCTGAATTTAAATACAGTATTTAACTGTCCTAGATTTTGCAATGTATTCATAGCTGTGAGGGGGGATAAGAAACTACTTCATAATCCGTTGAATCTTTGTAAATTCTGGTTAAATGTGTTTTTGAAATGTGATTTTTTTGTGTGTGCTACCAGTGGTGATGATGGGGAGTTCTGTATTGTAAAATATTCCTCATTGCTTTTGAGAATGAGCCGAGACACAGCCAGTGCCCTGGCAGCCCCTCCTGGGTTAGAGGGTCGCACTTTAAGAAAGGATACTCAGTTATAAAAGCCAATGGGTTCTTTTCTGAAATGGCTGCCAAACACCATTGCTTTTGTTCAGTGCTCATTATCTCTTAACGTTTCCTCTCTCATTTCCTTTCACCAAGCCTCCCCAGCCCAGTTTGCATCCTTCTAGAACCTGTCAGAGCTAACTCTTCAAAAACAGCATCTGATCATGCCATGTCACTGTGTAGGAACTTCGGGGGACTCCTTCCTGCTTCTAGTTTGGCATAAAATGGCCTTCACTTTTTCTTCCAAGTACTTTCACAGTCCTTTATCTCACTTGTTCTCTGTTTATACAGGATGAAATTCCCACCTTTTCCCAAACATGCCATGCCTTTTACAACTCTGCATTTGGAACAGGCTTGACATTTTTCCCGGACTCTGAACTTGCTCTTCAGAACTTTCAGGATGTATCTCATGGGTCGCCAAGCACTCAAAAGCTTTTGCCATTACTACAGTTGCAGTTAATCACTTCCTCTTTTGTGTGGATTCTGCTTTTAGTCTGTCACAGCACTTACCAGGTGATATTTTAATTGATCTGTTTTCAAATCTGATTTGTCGTCGTGTATGAGATGCTGCAGCCCACCCTGGTATCCCCTTCAATGTCCATAACGGAGTGGGAACTCCCTGTGTCTTGGAGAGCCAGATTCATGACTGAGACGAGTCTACCTAGACAAAAAGTAATTTGTATCTAAATTGAGTCCTTACAGTTGTATGATAAACTGTCGGACCTGACACTTTCAATTCTCTGGAGAAGCTATTCGTGGGAGTACACAAGACTATGCATAGCTATCATATCATCTTTCTTCCCACCTTGAAGAGAAATGCATTTCTTAGAACTGGATTTTCTTAGAATTATGGAATCATAGAATTGTAGCGCTAAAAGGGAACTTAAAGATTATTGACTCCAACGTTATAATGAGAAAGCTAAAATTTTGCCAAAGGACAAAAAAAAGAAAAAGCTAAAAGTTTTCCAGAAAAGCTAAAAATTTGCCAAAGGACACCCACGTAATTAGTGTCAGTCAGATCTGAAATCCTGGTCTCCTGACCCCAACGTTCTTCAAATATTTGAGCCCTAAGTCCTTGATTCAGGGGCATCCAACAGCTGTGAAGCACAGAAATTCTTATGTTAAATTAAATCAGTGCTAAACCACACATCAACCTCAGGGTTTCAGCTGCAAGTTAAACAAATGAGAGATAGTAAGTCAAATTATTTGATGAAAATGTTAAAATCGTAGACCTTGAGAGTTTAAAAGCCCTTTATATAGCATCTAGTCCAAGCACCTAGTTTTCATAAATAAAAATTACTAACAAGTGAAATAATTTTCTCCACCTGAGTCATAAAGCCAAAGACAGAGACAAAGGTGAAACTTTGGCTGTAACTGTGAAATGGACTCCACAGGACTCCCGTGGTTGAAGTAGGATCCTGGAGAGAGCAGTAACTCTTGTTTGAAGCATATGAAACCACAGTTGGTCAAATAATTAAAAAGTCAGCTCAGTAGAAAATGATTTTTTAAATGATGCATACATATTGTAATTTTTTAATTTTAATTTTAAAACATACATGTACAATTATTTTCCACTACTGATATATGGCTAGAGACTCTTTTCTTTAAATATGTATGTTACCTATTTCTCTGTAACCAATTATCACAAATAGAGCGGATTATAACAATAAAAAACTGGGGCCGGGCCGAGTGTGGTGGCTTTCGTCTATAATCCCAGCACTTTGGGAGGCTGAGGCAGGTGGATCATTTGAGGCTGGGAGTCGAGACCAGCCTGACCAACATAACAAAACCCTGTTTCTATGAAAAAATTAAAAAGTACAAAAAGTTAGCTGGGCATGGTGGTGTACACCTATGATCCCAGCTATGCGGGAGGCTGAATCATGAGAATCGCTTGAACCCGGGAGGCAGAGGTTGCAGTGAGCCAAGATTGCTCCACTGCACTGCACTCCAGCCTGGGAAACAGAACAAGACCCTGTCTTAAAAAAAGGTCATCTTACAGTTCTGGAGGTTGAAAGTCAAAGATAGGTCTCCCTGGGCTAAAATCAAAGTGTTGGTCAAGCTGCATCCCTTCTGGAGCCTCTGGTTCCTTGCCTTTTCCAATTTCTATGGACCACTCACATTCCTTGACTTGTGGCCCCCTTCTGTCCTCAAAGCCAACAGTTAAATCACTCCTCTGGCCTCTGCTTCTATCATGGCTCCTTCTCTGACTCTGATTCTCCTGTTTCACTAATAAAAAGCCTCTGGCTTATATTGGGTCCAACTGGATAATCCAGGATATTCTCCCCATCTCAATATCCATTGTTTAATCACATCTGCAAGGTCAATTTTGCCATGCAGGTAAGATTTAGATAGAATATGGACATAAACATCTTCGGGACCAGGTGTAGTGGCTCATGCCTATAATCCCAGCACTTTGGGAGACCAAGGCAGGTGGATCATTTAGGTCAGGAGTTCAAGACCAGCCTGACCAACATGGTGAAACCTCATCTCTACTAAAAATACAAAAAATTAGCCAGGCATGGTTGTGAAAGTTACTCGGGAGGCTGAGGTACAAGAATCACTTGAACCCAGGAGGTAGAGGTTGTAGTGAGCCAAGATCTTGTCACTGTACTATATCCCGGCCAACAGAGCAAGACTCTGTCTCAAAAAATATATATATATTTGGGCATGGAAGTGGAGGGGGCATTATCTGCCTACCATGCATGGCTTTGCTGATGGAAGATGAGGAAACACACACAAATTGCATTGTTAATGATTTATGGCTTCTGCCTTTAAAGTAAAATAACGTTTTGTGGACATTTGGAAGGCAACCTGTGTGAATTCTTTTAGATTTGTTTCCCAGTTCTTTTTATAATGTCTCCCTTGCAACCAATTTGAAATCAATTTTTATGTGGTTCACCTTTTCTGATTCTTCTGAATTGATGTTAGGTTTTATAGATATTATTCTCTTTCTTTGTATACTCCTATGTTACTGGCTTACGTAACATTTATTTAAATTGCAGAATTACAATAACAGGGACTTTTAACACCTTTGAGAACAAACATGATTTTTCAGAAGTTGCTTCACTGTTGGACACAAAAGTGATCAGGTTGTTGACAAGTGGCCTAACAGATGCTGGTCCTGATCACATGCAATAAATGAGAAGTAGAGTGTGTTAGTGAAGTTGGTTTAGGGGAGCTTCTGCTGTTTAAAGTGCCTTGTGTACTTGAAGGCACTATACAGCTATAAGACACTGTTATTTTTGTTTGTGTAATAGTTCAAGGAGTGAGGCTAAGAATTATGCAAATAGACATTCATGATGGTATGAGGGAGCTGCATGGCAAAAAAACAAGCAGCCTATAAACTAGCCTGATGACAAAGGAAAGCCAGAACAATTTGAAAAAATGTTTTGCTCACACCTAGATACAATCTAAAAGTATATGATGTTGGCTAATAATGTAAGTATCAATCAAAAAAGTTTTCAGTTATAGTCAACGATTTCCTTCCTTTATTAATCTGCTTTTAAGCCCATCCAATGCATCTCTAAAAATTTAGCTTTAGTTGTCTAATAAAAAAGCTATTCAAAAATATATTTAATTGTCTGGAAAAAGTATATTGATCGCTTCTTTCAAATGACCTCTCTTTAGGAAACTTGGCTGCTTGGCTCATTAAATTGTAAATGTATCTAAGTCTTTTTGTGAAAGCATATTTTAACTCAGGCTGAGTAGCGTAGGGTAAAGGACACTCGCCAATATTCTGAGATTGCAAACACGTGTGTAAAATGTGGCAGAACATGCAACACAAGAAAAGTGCTAAATCTAGAATTGAAGGCTTTCCCATGTGTGTTCTTTTGCCCAGAACAATAATAATAACTATCATCATTATTAAGATAGGGGTGTTGCCCTGTTGCCCAGGTTGGAGTGCAGTGGCACAATTACAGTTCACTGTAACCTCTAACTCCTGGGCTTAAGTGATCCTTCTGCCTCAGCTTCCTGGGTAGCTGTGAGTACAGGCATGCACCACCATGCCCAGTTAATTTTTTACATGTTTTGTACAATGGAGTTTTGCTATGTTGCCTGGCTGGTCTCAGAATACTTTGCCCTTGAATTCTATTGACTTTGACCACTAAGTCAGTAACTGTCTCTGTATTCTAGCTTGTTGAAGGAGGGCAAGAGAGGTTAAATGCTTAGAATCAACTTCTGAACATAGAGTGTACTTGTAGCTAAAGGCATGGGTTTCCTTATCCCTGCCCAAATTCGGAGCAAGTGAATACCCTCTCTGTTAGTTCCCTTGGGCTGCCGTAGGAAAGTACATATACTGGATGGCTTAAACAACAGAAACTTACGTTCTAGAAGCTAGAAGCTCAAGAGCAAGGTGTCAGTGGAGCCATGCTCCCTCTGAATGCAAGGAAGATCTCTGTTTCAGGCCTGTCTCTTAACATCTGGTCATCCCTTAATCACAGCAGCCAACTCCAATCTTCTTATGATATTCTCCCTGCGTGTGTGTATCTAGATCCACATTTCCCTCTTTTTGTAAGGACAACAGTCAAATTGGATTAAGAGCCCACACCGCTATTGTACGACCTCATCAGGACTTTTGTTTTGTGTTATTTTGAATTTTTGTGTTTTTTCTGAGATGGAGTTTCGCTCTTGTCGCCCAGGCTGGAGTGCAATGGCTGGATCTTGGCTGACTGCAACCTCCACCTCCCAGGTTCAAGCGATTCTCTTGCCTCAGCCTCCCAAGTGGTTGGGATTACAGGTGCCCACCACCCTGCCCGTTATTTTTAGTAGAGACAGAGTTTCACCATGTTGTCCAGCCTGGTCTTGAATTCTTGACTTCAGGTGATCTGCCCGCCTTGGCCTCCCAAATTGTTCATCTTAATTAGTTATAGCTGCAATGACCCTGTTTCCAAGTAAGCTTCTATTCTGAGATACTGGGGGTTAGAATTTCAGCATGTAAAATTTTAGTATACACAGTTCAACTCATAACACTCTCTCTGGAGGAAGGCATAAATATCCTATGCCTCATACTAATCCTCCAAATAATTTTTAAGTATAATAACCAGTATATAGTCAAAGTTAATCAGGTACTTAATAATAATAATAATAGTAATAAAAATAATAGAGAGGAACAGAAGACATAACAAGCAAAGAAAATTAATAAAAATGGTGAAGTTTGTTATTAACTATGACTAGAAGCAGCAGCATCAGTAAAAATAAACTATCATCTGTAACTGTGAACATGGAGAGATGAGAAGCAGAAGAAAGGTTTACAAAAAAAAAAAAAAGACAAAAGCAGAGAGGAATAGAGAAGTATAAAGAGCACATGCAGTCACCTATAGGTAAGCATCTTCATCAGGTAAGAAGAAATTTGTCCAAAAACTTAGACCTCCAAATAATGGTTTTCTATCATACTTCAAACATCTGAGCACCCTTTAGCTTATCTTTGGTACAAGGAATGAACCAAATAGGGTATCCTATTATGGTGATAGTTTAGAGAGAAAGCTGGGCATGGAAAACAAGGTTTATTTGTCCAGTAGGATGTCTGTTTCATAGTGAGCATTTAAATAAAATACAAGTACCTACTTTCATTAAATGATACCTGTGTCAAGAAACAAAAACTGGGCTGGGCACGATGGCTCACACCTGTAATCCCAACACTTTGGGAGGCTAAGGTGAGCGGATCACCTGAGGTCAGGATTTCGAGACCAGCCTAGCCAACATAGTGAAACCCAGTCTCTATTAATAATACAAAAATAAGCAGGGCATGGTGGCAGGTGCCTGTAATTCCAGCTACTTCGGAGGCTGAGGCAGGAGAATCGCTTGAACCTGGGAGGCAGAGGTTGCAGTGAGCCAAGATCATGCCATTGTACTCCAGCCTGGGCAACAAGAGTGAAATACCATCTAAAAAAAAAAAAAGAAAGAAAGAAAAAAAAAACTGGACTAAAATGTAATACATTTGTCCCATGTATGCAATAAATACTAAAGAAGTAAATTACCTTTAAAAGTTCCAAGTATTCTACAATTCTTCTTATACAAAAAGTTGCCTTTTTCTTGCTTAAGAATCATTAACACTAATCTTTCCTTAAGGTCTCAGTTATCTGGGATTATTCGATAATTTTATGGATAGTGTAATTGACCAAAGTTTTTAATTTTTTGTTTTTGTAGCACCATTTCCCAGATGTGTAGAATACAGTTCCACGTGTTAGCAAATGGAACTTACTGAACTTCGGATCAGCTGTCTTAGAGAGGCAGATGGTTTAGAACATCAAGCTGACTAGTAAACAACCATGGTGAATCTTAGAGTTAATTCTGTTCATTTTTTTTTTCTTTGTAGAATATGCTGCTGCAGAGCCTCCCATACCCTATAATTATAAAAGTAATCATTAAATTAAAGGTGTGAAAATATTGCTTATTATTTTGCCTTCAGTAAAAATGTCATCAGCTGTAACCTTTTTTTTAACTTTTATTTTAAATTCAGGGTTACATGTGCAGGTTTGTTACATAGGTAAACTTGTGTCTCATGTTATTTGTTACATAGGTAAACTTGAGGGTTTGTTGCACAGATTATTTTTAACACCCAGATATTAAGCCTAGCACCCATTGGTTATTTTCCCGGCTCCTCTTCCTCTTCCCACCCTCTACCTTCCAATAGGCCCCAGTGTGTGAGGGATACATGTTGTTTCCCTATATGTGTCCACGTGTTCTCACCATTTAGCTCTCATTTGGAAGTGAGAATATGTGGTATATGGTTTTCTTTTCCTGTAAACTCTAACCTACTTTCCAATTCAATAGCTTTATATTCATAAGGAAGTATTATCATCTTATCAAACTTTATAATATTGCTACTTACAATCATGAATATAAATAACATAATGTGGCCAGGCACAGCGGCTCATGCCTATAATCATAGCACTTTGGGAGGCTGAGGTGGGCAGATCACTTGAGGACAAGAGTTCAAGACCAGCCTAGTCAACATGGTGAAATCCTGTCTCTACTAAAAATACAAACACTAGCCACACATGGTGGCACATGCCTGTAATTCCAGCTACAGAGTTAGCTGAGGCACAAGAATTGCTAAGCCTGAGAGGCAGAGGTTGCAGTGAGCCGAGATTGCACCACCATACTCCAGTCTGGGTGACAGAGCTCGACCCTGTTTCAAAAATAAAATAAATAACATAATGTTATGTTTTTGTTCTCTCATAACCACGAAAAGAACTCTGCATCATTGATACTTTTCTTCAACATCTAATATATTAGTCAGGATTTCTGGTTGCAAGTGACAGAAACAAAACACAAAGTAACTTAAATTTTTAAAAAGGAGTTTATTGACATTTGAAGAGTCTAAAATTGAATATAACATGGCTGGACCCAGAAATTCAAATGATGTTATCAGATCTTTGTCTCACCATCTTGTTGTAATTAAGTCTTCTTTTCACTCATTGGCATTATCCTTTCCTGTGTTAGACAAATAGCACACCACCTAAGCTCCCACAATATCGGGTATTCATAAGAAGACAATGGTTTTGTTTTTGCTTTTTATTTTTTTCCAAGGGTTTTCCTTCTCAGAATTGCATCTTATAATGTAGATAATACTGTAGCTTCTAAGCCAGATATTATTCAGACTGTTAAATAAAGACAGTTAAATAATTGCCCAGTAAGTATTTTGATTATGGTCACCTCCATGCTATGCAACAAGGAAAAGAAGTATGTTCATTTGCTTAGTAAAAGGTATTTCTCTATGGCTATATCTTTATGATGTAAAACATCTAAAAGAAAAGCAGAGAAACAAAGCAAAAACCCTCAAGATAATCAAACAACCCAGCAATGTTAGTATTTTCAAGTGGCTAGGCTTTGAAACCAAAATATCCATTTGTTGATTGAGTTTTCAATTTTACTGAGGATATTTCAGTTTCATGTGGGTAGAACTCAGAATGCACTTACGATAAACAAGTAACTAATTGTGTGAAAAAGAAGACTTAGCTTGATGGTGATTGGGATCCCAGTCCAAAAATGTAAACTCAACCAAGTAACAAGTATTTTACAATGGACAGAGATATAGAGTTATACTTTTAAGATGCTAGAAAATTATGGCAATATTGATCAATGGAATTCAGTCTCAAAGAGCATCTCATAAATTTGACGGTTTTCTAAATTCTGTCAAAATTAAATAGTATATTACATTGCAAACCACTTGAGAAGAAAACAAGAAATTGATTTACAAGAATCACACAATCTTGAAATCCTGGCTATTAGTGACAAGAAAACTTTTCCATATTGGATGATCAACCCGAAATGAAAATAACATAGATATTCATCTAAATGTTATAAAGAATCACCATATTTTTACTTTTTTAGTCTATTGCCTTAGACATACCATTTTTTACTGGACAATATTTTAATCTCAACAGTAAAATTGTTATAATTCCAGTTTCTATACCAACTTGAGAGCTGAAAGTGTATCCAGTAAGACAAAAAGATTGATTTCTGCTCTGTTACTTGAATCAACAAATCTCAGGCAGGACTTTGGTATTTACAATGAAAATTTGTGACATATTTCAATGATAATTCTCATTTATAAGAGAAGCACTATAATAGCACTGTTTTACTAGATATTAAATTATGGTACTGAAGCAGTAATAATAGAAAACAAATAGAATAGAATCTATTCCTGTGAATGAAGTGACAAAACATTTCCTGCATTGATCTATTCAAATTTTGCATGATAGAAATGACACAGGAAATCTTGATCTATTTGACTAAATTGCAGTGGTCTGCAAGGCCTGTTTCAAACACACAGCATCAACATTCGTGTCTATATACATGATCTTGATATTTGCCTTGGTTAATGCTGAAGAAAGCAAAATCAGCAGTCCCTTAGTTGTAGGAATTTGATCATTGTTATCAGGAAATAGCTTCAGCTCCGTTTAAATGCACATTAAGGAGATTTGTAAAAGATAAACACCTGTGATGCAAATGTTACCATAAGATCTCTTTCCACAGACTTCATAAAAGTACAGTATATTTCCCTAGTCATGCTGTAATGAAGTATGGTCTATCTTAGACTAATCCTAAATTTTGTCACTTAGTACTGGAGGTTAAATTGCATCACATAGTTGGACAGACAAATAAATAAACCATCAAGGCTTTTCTGATGAGGCTAGGTCTCCTAATCACTCTCTAGCATCCTACACATCTCCTTTGTAGTAAATATCATAGTTATAATCATATGTCTATATATTTCTTGTTTATTAACTGTATCCCCTATTACACCATAAATTTCATGAATCCAGATGTCATTTCTGACTATTATTCTCTATATATTTACTGCCTGGAGGTAGGTTCTAAAACAGAATAAGAGTAAAAGAAATATTAGTTAAGTGGGTGAATGAAGCAAATCTGAGTGACAGTTTCCCAATTCTGCATAAATTTATAGCAGACAGGAATGTAAAGAAAGTCAATGTATGCTGCCTGTTGCTAAAATATAGGTTATTCGACTCTTCCCATGAACATACCGATTAAGGAGGTCTGAAGTAGAACATGAGCATCTCTGTTTTTCAAAAACTCCATAGGTGGCATTTATAACGAAGCAAGTTTGTGAACTACCATATTAAGGGTTCGTATCACTTTAGATTCATGATTCTAGAATGTTCCTCACTCTTCAGTGGTTTAGGGAATCCTCATGATGCCCATGTTTTTTAAAAGGAAGATTGATATTATTATACTTCTTTGTTCTGCCCACTTGGATTTTCCTGATTTCACATTTGTAATTTTGACTACTTATGAGTGAACTTGTGTCTCTCCAGGTAGCACTTTGGTTGAGGCATGAAATTTCATCTCCTGAGCAGTGCTTGATCTCTGAGAAAGAAACTGTCAGCTAGTGTGAGTCAACTCTAGCTGGCCACTCAACATCAATATCTACATATGATTGTTTTTACACTGCAGGCACTTTTATTCTAGGAAATTGTGTGTGTGTCTACAGTGTGCTCAAACACAGAGAATTGTAGTGGACATTTGTTGTTTTATTATTTCCAGCATCCTCCCATAGCCTGATAACAGCCCTCAAATTTTGCTTTGGAGGAACTATTTTTAATCACTGGTTATGATATAAATAACTGTTATGAAATAAATAAATAATTGACCTCACCCCAAATTTTAAAGTCGGGCTTGATTAGCTTAAGTCCACTTGTGATCTCTCTAGCCAATAATTGGTTGAAGACAGGGCTCAGAACCTAAACGGAGCCAGTGAAAGAGAGAAAATGTTTGCTTTGGCTTCTGGAAATAAAAAGCTTCTCTCTTCCATGAAGGCTACCTAAAGAAATCTTTCTTTTCCTTGCCAGTGAGATATACAGATGAAAGATCTAGAACTTCTGGAACCATTTGGAAACCCTGATGTCACCTGAAGACTGTTGGGGATCCCTGTGTAGAGTCTGAGAATGAAATAAACACAAAAGATAAGAGTAACTGAGATAAAAACCAGTCCTTGATGATATCAGATGAGTTTTCAAGCTTTCAGTTACAGTCAGTCTTGATTGGCTTTCACAGCCATGTGATCTAATAAATCTCCTCTGTTGTTTATGTCAGTTTGAGCTGGGGTCTCTGTAACGGGAAACTTAAAGATTCCTAACACATGTAAGATTCATGCCTATCAGGATGTAACTTTCAGGGTGCCGTGAAGGATGAGACAGAGGAGATGGGAAGTCATCAATGGAGTCAAAGATGTCCATAGATGCTAGCACACCTTCCTGAAATATCATTGTTTTGTGCAAAACCATGCACACACCAAAAAAAATTTTAGTAAAATCTGTTTATAAGGAATACCATGGCCCACCCAGTAGCCACATTTTCCAAACCAGAAATTCATAAACATAATCTAGCAAAATATTTTTTTTCTGACTTGCCAATTCATAATATAAAATCTCAGAATAGCATAAAACATTGAAATCGCATTTCATTATGTATTTCACTCATTGCCTTTATTGGAATGAAAACAAAATTACATAAAATCAGGATTATCTCAGAAAATTCAGGGCATATGGTGGCCATATCTAGGGAACATCCACCTTGTTTTATTGGAATAAATTATTGTTAAAATGAACATACTGCTAGAAAGGCTGTTACCAGTCTGCAGGTCATAAAGATAAAAAAGCTAAACCAACCTCTCAGTGCTGAATTGGCAAGTGAAAAGATGCATTCTGCACACAATAGGTATGCAGTGAATAGATTTGACTGACAAGAACCCTGCTAGGACTAGCAGTGAGCTATTTAAGCCCTGCTGTTTCTTGTTGACTTTGCCAGCGTTGGCTGCAGTGTGAGGATTCTGCAACCATTAACAAGAGCCTCAGGCTACATCTCCTCTTCCTCCACTTCAAACTTTCATAAACCGTAGTGTCTGGTGCTGGGCTCTCATCAGTGGCTGATAGGTACACAGGGTCTGAAGAAAACATTTTTGCTTTGGATTAAAATTTCACTGTGCCTGTGTCAATGGCCTTGTAACTATGGAATTTTTAAATATATTCATTAAGCTGTAAAATAATAGTCTTGTATTGAAATTGGCCTGCTTTTAACCTATGTGTTTTAGGCATCTGGTGTCTAAAAATTCTGCCATGCAACACAAATCAAAGTAGATGAAACCAGTTAGCTGAAAATAACAATGGGAGTGATCAAGTCTTTCGATTTCTGAAAGAGATGAAGAGAAATGAAATAGAGATCACCTTTGAAAATTGAAATTACAAAAGATTTTAAAAATACATTGTAATTGTATGTACCTATTATCTATATACGTAATATGTAACATCAACCCCAAACACAGTTAGTCCCACACATTTCAAACTGACCTCAAGCATTAATCAACAAAAGAAAGCAAGAGCTTATCCTTCATGAGATAAAGCAATTTAATTTGGGAGGGAGGTAATTATATTTCTAGAAATAGAGTGATATACCATCGTTCTATAGAATATCTGCCAAAGAATCAGTGACATGAATGATCCTTATATTTAAGTGTCACTTTCGTACGATGACAAAATATGAACACATTTTCTCAAATGACCAAATTTACCATCACACGTCCTTGTCTGGCCATGAAAAAACTAATGCCCCATGCACCACAACCGTCCTTGGTCATTTCGCAGCATCTCTCCTTTCTGTCTCCATGAAGCTTTTTCTCGGAGGAGTAACCATCCTTTACTGAGCATTTATTATGTGCTGAACACTGTGCTAAGTTACATATACTTTCTCGTTTTGCCCTAACAACAGTAAAATAGGTGCTATTTTCAATTGTCTTACACACAAAGAGACTGAGGGTCAAGTCCATAATGTAATAAACGGCAGAGTCAAAATTCTAGCTTACTTTTAACCCAGTCTCTCTGATTTCAAAGCCCATGCTTTCAACTGATCGTTAACAATTACCTTGGGATTTCCTTAAAGAATTTCAAAATTCTTTCAATAGCTGTAAGCTATATAAACTGGTTGCATATACCCCAGCTATACAATCTGCTTCCGATATATTTATACTGAAATTTTTCTGATAATCCACCTAAATTTAAAGGTAAAATACAACAGATAATGTTTGCATGACTTGTGCCTTTTAGAATTGGTCGATTATAATTAGATAGAATCTGGCAGTTCAGACTCTAAGAGAACACACTGAACTTGTATTTTGCCCATTTTAGTAATGATTCACCAGGCTTTATATTTGATTCCATCTGAAACTCATCAGAACTATATCCAGGATGTTTCTTTTTTCTTTATCTGCCAATTTCATTTGATGTTCTCACTTTGTGCTTTTCCTGAGGAAACACTAATGCTTTTGGAAGACAGAGACTATGATGGCAGTCTTCTGAATATAAATGTAACAGTATTACTTCAGTTTTCTCTTGCATTCTTATCTATACAATTCCAGTTTTCTCTTCTTTCTCATCTCCTCTTCTATATTTTTCTCTCCCAAGGCCATTTTTCTATTTATTGTTATGATTAGGTATACAGCTATGGTGTGAAAGATCTATACACCACACTTTGATCAATTTGGAAATGAAAAATGTGTGTGTGTGTGTGTGTGTGTGTGTGTGTGTGTGTGTCTTCTCACTAATTTTAAGACATCACTTTTTCACATTTCAGCATTCATGAGATACAATCTGTAGTGCCTTTGATTGGATGTAGTGCAGTGTTATTACTTTCAGGACAGTGATATGTTTTCTAGTAAGTTCAGCTCTCTTTTTTGTTCAATCTCCTTTGCAAACACAAATACACAAATGGTCTCTCTTTAAAAACTCTCAGACATCTTTCTCTGTTTTCTCTTTTCATGCTCTTTGGAAAAAGACAGAAGAGCTGAGCTCCATCGTTATAGAGGCTCTTTCTCCTACGTTCTAATTCAATAATTTTTAGGAAATATAAATCAACCCTCCTTTTCAAGTCAAACTCCAAAATGTGTTGTTGATTCCTTTTCAGGCAGTTTCAAATATGCTCGCTTCCCTCTCCGTCTCCCTCTCCCCCCTCTCCCTCTGGTGTGTGACAAGGTGCTACATACTGTAAGTCTAGGTTGCTGGAGCAGTGCTGTGGGCTCTAGCGTTGGCATGTGCACTGGATGTACATATTTTATTATTACCTTTCCTCCACAGCCAAGACTGTCAGAGGAAACATGGCATTTTTTACAGCTTTCTGCTAAGTGTCAGGCTTTGCACTTCAGAAATATTTGATAAGTGAAGCCTAAGTGGCAGGAGCACATCCATGCGAAAGGCAGATACACAATGTAACTTTAACTCTCCTATTAACTTTTTCATTTCCCTGCAGAAGTTGTTTCTGTCCATATTTTTACTTCAGCTGGGCTGAGTGGGAGAAAGAACTCAAAGGGAGGTCGAAGCAGATGGTTGTCACAAACTGCATACGGCAATTGAGAATTAGTGTACAAGCATATGCAACCTGGTACAGTATGAAGCATTCCAGCATATGAGTGCTGAAATAAATCAAGCCTGGAGAAGATTGGGATGATAAAAAGATGAGCTCTTCCTTCCCTGTTACATGTATATATTTAGACCTGCTGAATTCATTAGGATATGTTCTCTGTTTTCAGTAGGCAAGTTAACACCTAAATTGAGCAGATTCGTGTAGATTCTGGTATCTCGCCTTTTTCTCTCATCCACTGTGCTTTCTGAAAAGAATTTCTGAAGAGAGATGCATCTTTTTCATAGAAGGAGGATTGGAGATTATGACGTCAACTTGCCTGGACAAGTTTAATTATCATAATAATTACTAATAGAATATAACAATTTACACTTACTCTTCAATTTATTAACAACTATGCACTGAGAGCATAACAGTTCACATACAATTTCCATGCACATTTTTTGACTGCTTGTGACCTTATTGGTGCCTAATCTGTTGAAAGCAATTCATGCACAGACATAGGCACTTTCAAGTTCTTTTTCAGTAAGAACACCCTAAAGAGAGATGTGCACTAACAGTAGTTAACAGCAAGAAGTGCCAAACTCACAGCCTGGAGGTCCTTTCGGTAGCCATCAGGAGACGTAGCTCTGCCACATTGCCCTTTATAATTATAAATAACTCATAACCATCTTCATTCATACTCTTACGAGTCCCAGGAAGGGAGGTGAAATGAGTCTTTCCCCCATTTATAAAATACAGAGCAGGAGAGATTAATCGTGATCACCCTTCTCAGGAGAGCAATGGCCATTTCTGCAGTCGGGCTTGGTCCCCAGGCCCATGTGCAGCTCCGTCCCGTGGCTGCATCTAGGGCCCAGGTGGTGCCGAGAGAGGGCCATGCACCTCAGCTTCTGCTGTCCACCCTCTCCCTAAACTCGCTCCATGAGTTTTAAAGAAGCTTCAGTTGTTTCCAACAAAGTCCTTCTTGCTATTGCCTTTTTGGTTTGTCCACCTCCCCCATCTGTCCTTTTTAAGAGGTGAAAAAAGGGTAAGACACGAAAGAAAGAGGAAAGGGGGAAAGGGATAGGTACTGGCTCAAGAATAAATATTGAATTCCATATTGGTAGACCAAAACACAAATCAACTCCGAACTACAGGAGTCCACCAACATGCACATAAATCATTTATAACGATAATCCAAGACTAGGTCCAAATCTCATTAAAGTATATGAATCCTTAATCTATTTTGGCAAAAAAGCGCCAATACACATTTTTTCTTTTTATCATAAATTACAGTTCTGTGGCACTGTGCAAATATTACCAAGCTGTAAGACAGCTGTGCTCCATTAAAATGTGTAATGGTCGCTGATTTCTTACAGCACATGGTCATCAGGCTGAATCTACAGCCAGTAATTAGGAAGATGAAATGTTTAATTGTGCCTTAATTTTGATAAAATTTATCTGTCACACATCCCGCAGCCGAGCATTATGCTCACAAATCAATGTCATCGGGCCGAGCAGGAACTCGAGCACCAGACTCTTGTCCCTGACAGATTCATTTGAATATGTAACTGCTCATGATAAGCAACCAGGCTAAGGAAGAAAGTGAAAACTTTCCTGTTGACACAGTTCTGCTGAGGTATGTCCCAGTACTTCCCATAAGGAAAATGTCTGGAGGCTCACAGGTAATTCCACTCTTACTTCTTAAATGCTGTGCTTGCCTCCAGCTCTGATTATGTAAAGACAGACAACTCTACAAACCTGTTTTTTTTTAAAAAAAAATTTTTTTTAAGCCTATTAGTGCAGGGAGAAAAGCCAGATGGAAGGAGAAGGAGAGAGGAGAAAAAAAGTAGAAAGATAGAGAAGATAATTTAGGAATGCCCCTTTAGAAATATTTTTATTTAGGGGTAGACCTGTGAAATGGGCAAGAGACATCCATTTTAGCTAAAAATTCCTAGATTCATAGAATGTTAGAGATGAAACTTCTTGTTTTATGCACATGAAAACTGAAGGTCAGAGAGATTGCTCATGGACTCAGGCAACATCAGAAAGAGTTCAGGTTCTCACTCTGCAGTCACAGTGGGGATAACCTACATCTTACAGAAAATTTCATAATCCTTATAAGCAGTATTTACAAATCATAATGTTGAATTCATTTTTCAACTGGCAAGAAATATTTTTTAAGCACGAAGAAGTGTAAGTACAAATACCTGCCAATACTGAAAATTAATTTCTGTCATGTTTTCCCTACAAAATGAATCAGTGAGCATTCTTTCTCACCCACAATAACTATGGCTCGTTATCCAAGAGAACTTAACGAGCATATGTCGGAACGTACTTTACATTTTTTATTTCACATAGCTCTGGAAATAAAAAATAATTGAGGAGGGCCATAGCAAAGATCATGAGGAGAGAATGAAAGGCAGTTGAGAAGAAAGAAAAGCTGGAAATCAAGACGGGCCGTCATCTGGGTATGAGACAGCCCTACGCCACTGGAAAATGGTGAGTGCCCATAGGGCGGGTCAGTTTCCCCAGGCAGGAAAATTAGATTATGAATGTAGTTTTAAAATATTTTTTAATAGGCCAAAATTTTGCCAAAGGACACCAGCAAGTTTTCTAAGGTAACTAATTTCTCACCAGGTGATTAATGAACCAGCTGAAGACTCAGAGCGTGCCAGCTTACTTTAAAGTAAAATAAGTCTCAAGATCAGGAATAGTTTTAGAATAGTCTTCAAGGAGAGCCAAATGGCATTAAGCTGTAGCCTGCTAACAAGAAGACTCATTAAAACACTTTTCTAAACATAGCCATGGAAATAAGTCCAAGCTAAAGATATCATACACCCCAGTCCCTTTTGTACTATTTTCATGGGCAGATATATTCAGGGATTGGATAAAAGGGTGGTACTGTATTCTGTTAAGATCGCTGTGTTTTATCCACTGGCACACCACACAGGCTAAACAGAAGCAGGAATAGCTAGAAGGGTGCAAATGGCATGGAGAGTAATACGAAGTAACTGGCATTTGTGAATCTCTTTACAATAAATTGCTTTCACATCCATTTTTTTCTTTGGGGTTTTAGAGAGGTTAAATTTGTCTCAAGATCGCATGATCATACAAGAAGGATTAAAACCAGTGTGTTTGATACTGGTTTTAATAGAAGAAGAGGCCCTCTTCTATTGGGCCTCTCTCTTGCGATAAAAATACCACTTTCCAGTCTGATTTGAAGGGAACATTCTGCGTAGACATAGGTACTGCCATTCAAATGCACTTACTTGAGACTTTCATTCAGATCGAAGTTGCGTGGAGCAAGAGACAGGGTGCAGGGCATCCATTATGAGGGCCCCAAATTGTAACAGAAGCAGTAGGATTTGGAAACCAGCAGTCACACTGTCAACTTTACGATTCATCAAAGTTTTCTAGTTCAGCCGCTTCCTGTTCCGGGACAGGCAGCTTCCTGACTCTGTAGCTCCCATCCATGGCAGGAACAGCTGCTGTCTTAGTGGTGCCAGATAGGCAATGGTTTGGGGACTTCCTCCCTTTCTGCTCAGTGGACTACAGGGAATTCCATGGGCTGCAACAAAGAACCTCAGTCAATATTACCCAGATCCTCTGATCTCAATCTACTGTTCATCTCACCCTTCTCACCACAAGGTGGAGAATAATGCAAATTATATTGGTTTAGAATTTCGAAAGGCCTAATAACTTTTGAAAACTGTTTAAATTACTTTCTTATAGTATAGTGAAGACAGTAATAGAATAATTAGGCAGAAGGACTGGATTCTAGTCCCATATATGATTCTTTAATTTGGGGCAAATCACTACCTCTATAGGGGAACGTGTCCTCATCTTAAAAATAACACATGCATATATGTAGTATACATGTATCAAAATATCACATGTACCTCATAAATATGTACTATTATTATGTATTACTAAAAAGTAAAGTAAAATAAAAATTTAAAACCATATACAGTAAAATCAGTGATTTCTATAGTCCCAGCTCCTCTCAGTCCCAGTATTCTAAAATTCTAAAAGGAAAAAAATATATCTTTTAGGCACTTAGAGATGCCCATTTCTCACTGAACAGCAGTAAACTTCAAACTTTCACTTCAACCTTGAAAACTTAACTGGCCTTCCTATTTGTTTTTGAAGTTGTAGTTCCATAAACAGACATTCTGGTTAATCTCTGTATTTGACAACATTTTTTTAAATGTCGGAATCCAGGTCCCAGCCTGCTAGAGCTGGGCCTCCGAGAACACCATGAGCTCAAATCCTCACTTTTGCAAATGAGGAAACTGGAAAATAGCAGAGGCTAAGTCATGCTGGATCATGTGGCCCTGCTTTATAAGCCATGCATCCATTTGCCAGGGCACTCACTTTAGAGTAATGAAGTGACCGAGATGCTGTGGCCCCTTGGCAGGAAGTGTGGAATTTGGATAGTACATCCTGTGTCCAACCTCTCTTTTTCATGGTTGGCAGGTTCCACTATAAAACTGAAGTTTAGTCAATAAGTATTATTTATACACAGTTGAAATGGATGTTCATGTATCATTGTTGCATAGTTTCTCAATTGACCCAAAAATGTGATTAGCAGTAAAAATAAATAAATAAAAAGACCAATATTACCTTCAGGAAAAAAGTAAGAACTTCGCAATTTTTGACTATTGATGGTCATTGATTTTTCAAGAAGGAAATGATTGATTTACGAATTGACAGTTGACACTCGAGCTCAGCGTGTTGAGACTAAATTGAGCCATGTTTGTACCACTGCACTCCAGGCTGGGTGATGAACCAAAATCTGTTTAATAACAATAATAATAGTCAAAAGGCAGGCATTTTTTCAAGATTTCTACTTTAATTATAAAATTCTACCTTCTTCAAAACTGCCTCAGGAAAATAATTCTCATCCCAACTCCAACCCATAATTTTTTTTCAGGTAACTGAAATGACCTGTACTTCATGCAGAGTAACTGACTTCTTAATCTTTAAGTGACTTTACATTTTATGTGTGTATATGTAATGTAAATATATGTAATGTGCATATATGCAGCCTTATGGTGAAATAAATTAATACATTCACATTTTTAAATTTTACATTGTTAAAATAAATAAAAATAAATGATAAAACACATTTATAGGTTTAACTACCAAAGCATTAAACAATAGTGCTCTTACTGGAAGTATAATTTTATTTAGGTATTGTAACAGATATAACTGCAGTACCCTCATGTAAAAATGGTAGCTTCATCAGAGTTCTTACGTAGAACCTAATGTCATTTCACAGGGACAGTGGCATATATTTGTTTCATCTTGACTGGTCCATTTGTCCAGAACCACAAATTCATGTGCCAATGTATGATCTTATCCATATGATCCCACCACCAAATATATAAAATATTTTGCATATTAACAATTTTATAATATCATTACAGACAAATAAAGCTTTAGTTATTATCTTAAGATACCTCAGACTCTACTTAATGTGAATGTGTCAAAAATTGCAATAGTAAAGAAGTTAATGACATAAGTCAACTCACTGGTAAATACTGATTCATTCATTCATTCATTCATTCATTCATTCAGGGTAGAATTATTGAACAAGCCTTTACTTATTCACAGACATTTAGTAAACTCCTACTCTATGCTGGGCAGAATATTGAGTATTACAAGCTAAAGGGCACAATCCCTACCTTTAAGGAGCACACAACTTAGAGGAGGAGATAGACCAATAAATATGTAGTCACAATCCAGGAGGATGAGTGATGTGATAGCTCAGGGCTGGTGTATTGAGGTTATATAAAAGGGTCTCCTGAGGTTTTGTGGTGGAATCAGAAGCAGTGAGTCCCAAGCTTAGTTCTGAAAGCTAATTGCTCTCAGTAAAGAAGAGAATTGAAAGAACTTTTCAGAAACCAGGAGCCAGCCTATGAAAAGGTACTGATGGGTACTTTAGAGGGTATGATATATTTGGAACAACACATCAGTCCAAGCAGGAATCTGAAATTGAGTAAATCTGGTTTCTGTAACCACTGAAGAATAAAAAGGTAATAGGAGGGAGAAGTGTCAGAACAGAAGGAAATAAAGTCGATTTTAGTTGTTGTTTTCCAGAGACTGAGGAGCCCACTGACCAAACTTTCTTTCTAATTCATTGACCTTCCAATGTTTCACAACAATCAAGAACAGATTTAGGACTTCTTAGAAATGAAAACTTAAAAAAAGTTTGTGTTTTATATGAAAATATAATTTAATGTGTTTTTACATCAAAATTATGTAATTCTTTAAAACACAAAGTAGTGAATAGCATTGATAAAAAAATAAATGCTTTAATAAATATCATTAAATGTTTTTGTTAGTTTTAAATTAAATTAATAGAGGTGGTTATGGCAGGCTGGATAATGACACCACAAAATATCAGTCCCAAATTCCTGGAACGTGTGAATGTTACCTTATATGGCAAAAGGGACCTTGATATGGGAAAGATTATTCTAGATTATCTGAGTGTAACATACATAATCTGGATACTATAATCACACGTTTCCTTAAAAGAGGAAGCAGAGGAAGATTTGACTCCAGAAGGCAATGAGACAAGGGAAGTAAGATGTTTTAAAGATGAAAGAAGGAGACCATGAGCCAGCATCTAGAAGCTGGAAGAGGCAAGGAGCACATTCTCCCCTGGAGACACCAGAAGAACCAGCCCTGCTGATACCTTGCCTTTAGCTCAGTAAAACTGACTTTGGACTTCTGCCCTCCAGAACTGTAATAGAATAAATTTGTCTTGTTTTAAGTCACTAAATTTGTGCTATTTTTTTTAAGCTCCAGGGTACATATGCAGTATGTGCAAGTTTGTTACATAGGTAAACATATGCCATGGTGGTTTGCTGCATCTATCAACCCATCACCTAGGTATTAAACCCAGTATGCATTAACTCTTTTTTCCTAATGTAATTTTTACAGTGACAACAGAAAGCTAATTTTAAAAAGCAAATAAATATTTTCATAAAATATCCCAACATTAGAACTGACACTAATGTATGGTAAGAAAATTACTATTCCTAGGCTGGGATTCTTAAAGTACATTCTATGATTAAAATTGTAATCACACACTGCATTTTTTTACTACAATTAATTAACAAAATGCTGAAGTTTGCGGAAAAGCATACCAAATCAGTGCACAAAGTTCCAAAAAGAAGACAGAGAACCAGGAATGGGAAGATTAAAGTTAAATACTGTAATTTATTCAACAAGCTTGTCTCATTTACTAAATCTGTTGAAAAATTACATTAAAAGTTAGCAATAAGGTATTGTTTAAATATTTATAATTAGTTGCCTGGTAAGAAGTTTCCTTTAAAGTTATTTATTAAATGAACATGTGTTGAGCTAGTCTTTGGGGATAAAGCAGTGAACTAAACACATCCTTGAACTTCTTTAAAGAGTTTGTGTTCTAGACAACTAGATTAAAAAATAAATAAATTTCAACAAAGTCATGAACACTATGTAGAGGTATATATAGTGAATATAAAAGAGAAACACAGAAGAGTGGCATATTTATATTATACTCAGATTTTCAAATATTTAATTCCGTATTACAATGGAAAATTTTAATGCTGGAAAATTGGCCCATCCAGAATATTTTTAATAAAATAATTTAACCAATGATACAGCTACATAAGCGTCACATCATCTTCCTGGCTAACATGCATGGTTATGTGGAAAACAGCACATATAAAATGATGAAAAGATATTTTTATGTTAATTATTTGTCTGTACGCCATGTAAAAGATGGATTAAAGTATTTTAAAAGGAATTATTTTTAAAATTCTGAGAGTTATGACTATGACTTGAGACTGTATGGAGTTTGAGGTCTGCTTAACTGTCACTGAGGACCAATAGGAAGGTGTGGCTTGTGTTTCACCTGTATTGGTGCTTAGTGGATTGTGCCTCCCTTCCCCTTGAAAATAAACATTAATAACAGAATATAGTAGAAAATATTACTCAAATTAATCTAAAGTCATAAGCTAGTAGTAAATACATTAATTAGCAAATATTTGTTGAAGGATTAACAAAGGACATTTCACTTTCTTGAATAGTGATGTCCTCTAGTTGTCATTTTCTCTATCTGCTTAATTGATGAAATGTACTAATATCTTAGAGAAAAGTTCTAAGTGAGATTTCCTGTAAGTTACCAACATAAGAGGCTCATCAATCTACCTGGGGTACTAAAACAACTAGTAGTGGAGTAAAGATGGATACTTAATGTTCACCAGATGACATCAGTGCTGCTATACTTGTATAGAAGCAATGTGTGAGATAAGAAAGACAAGTTTTTAAACACCTACAACTGATAATCTAGAGTTAAAGGCAAAATAGACTTAACAAACACATAATGGTAAAAAGTATGAATGAAAGAGTAATTTAAAAGAAAACAAGATAGAAACAAATCAAATGTTTATTTCTGAACTTGAATGTCTTCAAACACAGCAACCAGAAAAGAGAATATAAATTCCCATTCCAAGAATCCTCCTGATTGTTACCTTTAGTGAGGTTTTGCTATTACAAATGCACTTTCAAAATTCACAGTCTCAATTAACGAGTTCTGTTTATACAACAATGCTTATTTCTCTTCATGTTCTTGGAAACGACTTAGTAAGTGAAAAATGGCTTAAAATTCACACGGGAAAGATGATACTGGGAACTTTCCAGCCCTGTCTCCCTCCCAACTCTTGGATCTTATTATGTAATGCAATCTCAGGCAGAAATTGAAGTGTTCTGTAGGTGCTTGTGCCATGGTTGATATGTTTTAGGTGAGGAGGACTAGAGGCTGAACAATAAATGATGCCTTTTCTGCAAAATGAAACTTTAAAGTCAATTTTCCTTCCTCCTTACACAGCAAATGGCACTAAGTCAAGTTGTTTAGTTAGGCAATGCTACGTTTAAGTAGTGCCTAAGGATAATTCTTGTGGTGCTCTGTTACTTTTTGTCCAGAAGTCCTGTTTTCTACCAGTTAGTGGGTGCTGGAGCTGTTTGACCCATGTGGCTATGGCATTGGAGCAAGGAACCCCAGCCCAGGCAAGGGTAGGACTGGCCATCATGAGGCACCCAGCTGAGTCCCTACCTATTTCAAAGGCACAACCAGATAACCTCCTAGTTCAACGTTTTCTAGTTCAACATTTGAGTTGACTCTTTTTTATCTTTATATTTGATTTTTGAAATAAAATTTTTATAGGATAAACCTCTACTCCAAAAAAGAAACATTGTTGTCAGAATCAAAGTTCACCAGCTCTCACTGACATATAACTCTAGATACAAAATGTAATTGCCATAACAGTTAGAGGCTCTGAAGGGTCAAGTAATTGAAATATTTGAACAGAGGTCTTAAAGAGTCACAGATTTTATACCAAAGCCCTGTGAGATCTGAGAATCTGTGTTATAAATACACTGCAATGTAGAACACCATTCCATTTTAAATTACAATCTAGTTACTAAGAAAATTAAACATTCTTCATCTTATATCCACAGAATGTGCTTTAATGTCTCTGTACATAACTTTCTTCATGGTTTATGTGGATCTACATGCAAAACATTCAGGAACCCAAATGGCAATGCAGAGGGGAGAAAGGAAAACAAGTTATACTGGGTTGTATTTTTATTACTGAGAGAACTAAGAGAGATTAAATGGAAGAGATTTAATGGAAGATCAGCATTCAAAAGAAAGCCCATTAAATGACAATATCTTAACATAGTCGCCCATGACCCAGTGTCTAATCTTTAGCTCTAGTGGTTCTCAAATACAATTTTGTCAAAATATCTAAAGTCAGTCAGTTTCCTAGGACTCATGTATATTCACCGAACTCATGTATAATGATATCTAATGCATCAGAACACCAATAAATAAATGTTCAGTAGAAGAAGTACCCTTCAATTGACTGTAAAATGTGTCTTTTCTGACTGTAAAATACCTATTTTCCTTTTTCATCACTGTTGAGAGACTGATTTCATAAGCAGAAAGTTTATTGTATAACTGGAATGGAGTAAAAAATCATCAGAGTTTATTTCTTTAAAGCTGTGGTAAACCCTGATGAACTGTCTCTAATCTTCAATGCAATGACAATATATTATTGTTTACAAGATTCAGGACCTTTCTCCTTCTGATAATGCTGGGTAAATAGACAAATTCCTGTTCATTAGATTTTTTTTGTTGTTGTTCTAGATACCATGTAGGTTTTCCTTTTCTCTCTTCTGCAGTGCATAATTTGTTTCATTTCACAAATAATTCAATTTTCCTAGGACCAGTCATTCTCATGAATCTATTGATAAGTAAAATCTATGTGCATACCTGCTCTAAATGACTTGTGGGTTCATTATCACTAGTCATTCTCTAGGATAATTTTATCTTCAAATTATCAGGAAAACTTACTTCACTCACATACACTGACTACATGGAGAAAAAAGGCAGGGAGCCTCAACTTGGCAATTCAGGTGAATCATCAAATGGCATGATAGGCAAGCTGCCATGGAGAAATTGAACTACTATTCCATAACAGACATAAGGAGGAAAAAGTCTGGAATACAGGAGATTCCTTAGAGCATCTGTTAGTATTATCATGCTCTGTAACTAAAGTCAATGAAAAACTACATTGGATTGGATAAAGAAACTGTGGCACATATACACCATGGAATACTATGCAGCCATAAAAAGAATGGAATCATGTTATTTGCAGAAACATAGATGCATCTGGAGGCCATTATCCTATGCAAATTAACCAAAGTGAATTAGCACAGGTATCAAAAACCAAATATTGCGTATTCTCACTTATAAGTGGGTGCTAAACACCAGATTCTCATGGACACAAAGATGGCACCAACAGATATTAGAAACTACTAAAGGAGCAGGGAGGAAGGGGCGGAAGGTTGAAAAACTAACTGAATTATGAATTATTCCATCACATAATATGCCCAGGTAAAAAACCTGCATATGTACCCCCTTAATTTAATATAAAAGTGGGGAAGGGAAGTAAATTAGAATTTCAGACATATGAAAAAATGAATATTAGTTCTAAATAGATGATAGTGTTGCTTAGATTTTCTATTTATTAACTGATTTTTGTCCAATTATACTAATTGCTGAGAAAAGGTGTTAAAATTTCCTACCATTTTTCTTTTTAATTCTGTTGATTTTTGCTTCATACCATTTGAGGCTGTTATTAGACATATACACATTTACAATTGTTTGATTTCATGGTGAATGGTCCCTTTTATCATTATTAAATATCCCTCTTTTCTCTGGTAGCACTTTTCATCTTGAAGTCTGTTTTATTTGATGTTAAAAATAGCCACTCCAACCTTATTATTCTTATTGTGTGCATGGCATGTCTTTTTCACTTATCATTTACTTTCAATATATCTGTATCTTTATATTTAAAATAGGCCTCTTGCAAGCAACATATAACATAGTCTGGTTTTTAATCTACTCTGTCAAAATGTCTTTGAATAGGAATATACAGACCATTAACATTTAATGTAATTGTTGACATGCTTGGACTTAATTCTATCATTTCACTCTTGTGTTCTGTTTGTTCTCTCTGTTTTTCATTCGTCTCTTCTCTATTCTCTATCTCCTTGATTATTTGAAACCTTTTAGTATCTCATCTTCATTTGTCCACATCTTTTTTACTACGTCTCTTTGTAGTTTTCTTTCAGTCATAGGAATTATGCTTTGCATACTGAATCTTGTATAGTTATAAAACGTAGAACCTCTGAAGCCATGTAGGTACCTTTATTCCACTTTATTTTCACAGGCAAGCAACATAGCTAGGTTTAGACCATAATTTCTGCCTTACCTTCTGTAGGTACTGGTTCAAATTTCAGTTCAATTCTCTAAACATTTGCTATCCTCATTTGGGTCCAACTCATGCAAGCATTACTCAGGGACCAATCTGAGACTCATGTGAATGGTTCAAATCTCAGTTTCACTCCTTAAGCCTTCACTATATTGCTTTGGTCCTGTATTATGCATGTATCACTCACGATTTGGGGTAAACATTTATGTTTTATATGGTTTTATATGTAGAATTTGGTAATCCCATTCTTTAACTTTCTTCTCTCCCACATACTCCTCCACTCTCCTTCCTGGATTCTCTGCCCAGAAAGATGGGTATCTCTTAAAGTTTCAGCAGCTTGTGCACTGCACTAATCCATGTCTAGGACATGTCCTTTTCTGCTAAAGAGGAAACTCACTCCTTTACAGTTTGCTTCTCTATGTTTGATTTCTATTCACAATCCTCCTACTTTTGTTTACTCTTCAGAGTCCACACATTGGTTGGTTTTTGTATTTTCTTCTGGGATTTAGTTATAATCAGCTAGAGGAGTGGGCTGGGGGTGGTTTATGCCACCATAGTGAAACCAGAACCAAGAACATTTTGAAAACTTTGTAAGTAACACTAACAGAATTCAGGAAAGAGTTGTTACCTAATTAAATCATTACAGAACAACAACAAAGACATAATTGGTACAGCAAAAGATGAATTTTTGTAAATGTATGAAAAACATAATGTAAAATGACTGAACTTAGATCAAGTGGAAAACTATGAAAACCAATGGAAATTAAAATTTCTCTAAAAATAAATGGTTAGAGAAAGAAATTCAATAACAGATGAGCAATAATGACTAATCAGGAGCAGTATGCTAATGTTAGCCAAGTAAAATTTATTTTTAGCAGCTTTATTGATATATAATTCACATACCCTACAATTGTACATTAAAGTGTACAATAATGTGTACAATTTAGTAGTGTTTTATTTATTCAGACATATACAACCATTTTCTGTATTCACAGATATATACAAGCATCACCACAATCAATTTTAGACAGTTTTTATCACCTTAAAAAGAAACCCTATATCCTTTAGCTATCACCCCACTAAACCTCTAACCCCCTCACTATCCCTAAGCAACATTAATCTACTTTCTGCCTCTGTATATTTCTATGTTTTAAATGTTTAATATGAAGAAAATCATATAATGTGGTTTTTTGTGACTGACTTCTTTTACTTAGTCTCATGTTTTCAAGATTTATCCAGGTTGTAGCATGTATAATCTAGTAGTGGAATTGCTAGGCCTTATGGTAACTTTATATTTAATTTGCAGAACTGTCAGAGTGTTTTCCAAAGCAGCTGCAACATTTAAAATTCCCACCAGCAGTGTAGGAGGGTTCCGATTTCCCAAATCTTCACTAACACTTGTTGTTATCTGACTTTTCTATTGTAACAATCTTAATGCATGTGAAGTGGTTTTTATTTGCCTTTCCCTGATGACTAGTGATTTGAGTAACTTTGTATGTGCTTCTTGGTAATTTTTATGTATGTGCTTCTTGATCATTTCTTTGTATAAATGTCTATTCAGATCCTTTGTCTATGTTTTCAATTAGGCTATTCGTCTTTATACTCTTGTAAGAGTCTTTTATATATATGTAAGGGATACAGGTCCATTACCAATATATGTGATTTGCAAATACTTTATCCCATTTTATGAGTTATCTTTTCACTTTCTTGATGTCATTTTAAGCAAAAAAAAATCAACTTTGAATAAATTTATTTATTTATTGTTGTTGCTTGTGCTTTTGATATCACAAGAATCCTTTGAAAACTCCAAGGTCATAGAGATTTAACCCTATGTTTTCTTCAAAGAGTTCTATACTTTTCACTCTTATATTCAAGTCTTTGATCAATTTTGAGTTAATTATTGTATAAGTCAAGTACAATTTAAGCAAAAGTATTACATAAAATAAACCATCCATCGAAAATACTTTAAAAGTTAATAAAGACATATCAATGTTGAATGTTGTAAAATTTTGGCCAAATTCTACAGCAACTACATGCATCTTTTAAAAGGTTAAAACTGCACAGATAAATTTACAGAAATCTAATTCTATTGATAAGCATTAGCATATAAATATTACTTTATGTACATCTGATAAGGGATTGATATCCAAAGTATATAAGAAACTCAAACAACTTAATAGTAAGAAAACAAACAACCTGATTTTAAAATGGGCTAAATAATGGGAAAAGGGGCTCTTTAATCAATACATAATGCTGGAGTAGCTGGCTAGCCATATGCAGAAGAATGAAACTGGACCCCTATATTCTACCATATACAAAAAATAATTTGAGATGAATTAAAGGTTTCTAGAAGAAAATCTAGGAAGTCATTCTGGACCCTGGCCTTTGGGAAGAACTTTTGACTAAATACTCAAAAGTAACTGCAATAAAAAAGAGGATCTAATTAAACTAGCTTCTGTACAGATAAAGAAACTATCCCTGTCTGGACAGCATGATAAAACCCTGTCTCTACAACACATTTGGTGGCACATGTCTGTAGTCCCAGCTACTCATGAGGCTGAGGTAGGAGAATCACCTGAGCTCAGAAAGTTAAAACTGCAATGAGCCATGATCATGCCACTGCACTCCAGTTTGGGCATTGTTGGAGTGAGACCCTGTCTCAAAAACAAAGAAGCTATCCACAGAGTAAACAGACAACTTACAGAACTGCAGAAAATATTTGCTAACTATGCATCTGACAAAAGTCTAATATCAAACATCTATAAAGAATGTAAACAATTGAACAAGCAAAAAAAAATAACTCCATTAAAAAATGAGCAAGAGACATGAATGGACACTTCTCAAAAGAAGACATATGGCCGGGCGCGGTGGCTCAAGCCTGTAATCCCAGCACTTTGGGAGGCCGAGGCGGGTGGATCACAAGGTCAAGAGATCGAGACCATCCTGGTCAACATGGTGAAACCCCGTCTCTACTAAAAATACAAAAAAATTAGCTGGGCATGGTGGCGCGTGCCTGTAATCCCAGCTACTCAGGAGGCTGAGGCAGGAGAATCGCCTGAACCCAGGAGGCGGAGGTTGTGGTGAGCCGAGATCACGCCATTGCACTCCAGCCTGAGTAACAAGAGTGACACTCCGTCTCAAAAAAAAAAAAAAAAAAAAAAAAAAAAAGACATACAAGTGGGCCATCAAACATATGAAAGTGCTTCCCGTCACTAATCATCAGAGAAATGCAAATCAAAATCACGGTGAGATACCGTATCACACCAGTCAGAATGGCTATTATGATAAAGTTAAAAAGCAATAGATACTGGTGAGGTTACAGAGACAAGGGGTTGCTTATACACTATTGGTAAAACATAAATTAGTTCGGCCACTGTAGGAAGCAGTTTGGAGATTTCTCAAAGAACTTAAAAGAGAACTACCATTCAACCCAGCAATCCCATTACTGGGCATATATCCAAAAGAAAACAAATCATTATGCTAAAAAGACACATGCACTCACATGTTCATTGCAGCACTAGTCACAATTGCAAAGACATAGAATCAACCTAGGTGCCCATCAAAATACTATGCAGCCATTAAAAAGAATAAAGTAATTTCATTTGCAGCAACATGGATGGAGCTGGATGTCATTATCCTAAGAAAATTAATTCAGGAACAGGAAACCATGTATTGGCATGCTCTTATGTATAAGTGGGAGCTAAATGAGTACCACTGGTTATTCATGGAACCTAAAGATAATAACAATAAAAACTGAGGACTGCTAGAGGAGACAGAGGGGGAAAGACAGAAAAGTAACTATTGGGTACTATGGTCAGTACCTGGGTGACTGGATCGATTGTACCCCAAACCTCAGCATCAGGCAATATATCCAGGTAACAAACCTGCACATGTAGCCTTGAATCTAAGATAAAAGTTGAAATTATTTTTTTAATGGGGGCTTAAGATCTGAACAAACATCTATTAAAAGAATACATAAAAATGGCCAAAAATACATTTTTAGATACTCAAAATCACTAATCATCAGAGAAATGCAAATTAAAACTGCAATGAGATATCACTGAACACCTGTTAGAATGACTATTATTAAAAAAAGGAAAGATAATTAGTGTTGGTGAGGATATGGTGAAAAGGGAATCCTTGTACACTATTAGTAGGAATGTGAATTAATATAGCTATTATGGAAAGCATTATGGAGTTTCCTTCAAAAGTTAAAAATAGACCTAGCTTAGCTGGATGCAATGGCCCAAGCTTGTAATCCCAGCAGTTTGGGAGGTTAGGGAAAGCAGATCACTTGAGGCCAGGAGTTTGAGTCTGGCCTGGCTAACATGGCAAAACCCTGTCTCTACTAAAAGGACAAAATGTTTAGCCCATCATGGGCTAAAAATTACAGCACACCTGTAATCCTAGCTACTTGGGAGGCTGAGACACGAAAATTAGCATGAAATTAGTATGCTAAAATGATACCTGTACTTCTGTGTTCATTGCAGAATTATTCACAACAGTCAACATATGGAACCAACTCAAGCATCCGTCAACAAATTAACGGATTTTAAAACATAGTATATATTCACAATGGAATACTTTTTTTTTAAAGGAACTCCTATCATGTTAACATGTCTTCCAGTTAAATGAAGACATGTTAAATGAAATAAGCCAGTCACAGAAAGACAAATATTGCATGAACTGACTTATTTGTGAATCTAAAAATATAGAACTCAGGGAAGCAGACAGTAGAATCTGGTTACCAGGGGCTGGAGGAATAGGGAGGCTGGCAAGATGTTGGCCAAAGGCAAAGGATACAAAATTTCAGTTAGACAGGAGGAATAAGGTTAAGAGATCTATCGTATATATGGTGACTATAATTAATAGCAGTGTGCTAGATTCTTAAAAATTACTAAGAAAGTAGATTTTAAGTGTTCTCATCACAAAAAAATGGTAAGTATGTGAGGCAATGCACATGTTAATTCAATTTAGCCATTCCACAATATACACATCTTAACATGTTTTATGTAATAAATATATATAACTTTTATTTGTCAATTAAAGAGAAAAAAAAAACCTGTGTCATTAAGAGAAAATGAAAATATAGAATATATGAACATTCTGTATAAGACAAAATTAACATTAAAATACCCAATTTTACAACCTAGATAAAAGCAACTTCCCTCTATTCAATTGTACATAAAATATTCATTAATATTGGCAGGTCTTAAACCACAAAAAATAAACATTCTAAAATGTAGAACTTTTATGCAATACTTTTCGAAATAACAAAATAGACACTAAACATTTACAATATCTTTACAATGTTTAGCCATCTTTTAAATAAAATCACATTGAAAAGAAAATAACCCATTAAATCACAAAACAAGAAAGCTAAAAATTAAAGCTGATAGGGTGTAATCAAAGCTACTAAAAGAGCTAAATTTATACTTTTAAATCTTTTTATTGGCCACAAATTGGGAAGTAAATTTAAATCCAACTAATGATTTAAGCAAAGGGTAATAATGAAATCTCTAACTAAAAATGACAGAAATAATTGAAAAAATTAATTAACTAAATTTATTTTTATTATTAAATAATTTTTTTACAATTCAGAACTAATAAACTATATAAGCCTCTCTTTACTCTAAACATGAAATAAACATAAATTGTAAAACTTATAAATAAAAAATTGAATAATATTAGTAATACTTTTTTTGTTACAGAATACACAACTGTATACTAGCAGCATTGAAAACTCTTAGAAAACACAATTTTCCAGCGAGACACAGTGGCTCATGCCTGTAATCCTAACACTTTTAGAGGCCAAGGTGGGCAGATTACTTAAGCCCAGGAGTTTGAGAGCAGCCTGGGAAACATGGTGAAACCCCATCGCTATTAAAAATACAAAAATTAGTTGGGCATGCTGGCACATACCTATAGTAGGCTGAGGTGGGAGGATCAATTTAACTCAGGAGATAGAGACTGCAATAAGCCAAAACTACACCATTGTACTCCAGCCTGTGAGACAGCCAGACTGTCTCAAAAAAAAAAATTAATTAAAGAAATAAAGAATATATACAATTTTCCCAAATAAAAACTTAAGTTGAAATGGAACATACAAAAACGTAGTATAAAGATTTGTGATAGTTACTGAAAAGTGGCCTTAATGAAACAGCTCCTGTCTGTAATGTATATACTATTGAACTTGTTTTCAATGTAAAGAAAGAGATAATTCTCATTTAACAAAATAATATGAAAATAGTATGTTGTTTGTATACTTAAAAACTGCTATGAGAGTAGACTTTAAATTGTTCTCACCACACAAAAAAATGATATGTATGTGAGGTTGTAGAAATGTTAGTTAACAAGCTTGATGCAATCATTTCACGATGCATATATGTATCAAAACACAATCTTGTGTGCTGTAAATATTTACAATTTTTCTTTGTCAGTTATACCTTATTAAAGCTGGGAGAACAAAAGAAAAATATGAAAGAAACAAAAATATATTGGTCAACTCGCAGTGTACACTGTACCCAATGTGTAATTGCTTATCCCTCACCTTCTTCCCATCCTTCCCCCTGAATCCATTGTATCATTCTTTTCAACTTTGTGTCCTTATAGCTTAGCTCACACTTATGAATGAGAACATAAGATAGATGTTTGGTTTTGCATTTCTGAGTTACTTCACTTAGAATAATGGTCCGCAACTCCATTAGGGTTGAAGCAAATATCGTTCCTTTTTATAGCTGAGTAATATTCCGTAAAACTCCTCTGTATAGCTGAGTGTATATACATATATTTATTTATTTATTTATTATATACACCCCATTTTCTTTATCCACTCATTGGCTGATGGACATTTGGGCTGATTCCATATTTTTGCAACTGTGAATTGTGCTGCTGTAAACATGCATGTGCAAGTGTCTTTTTCATATAATGGCTTTTTTTCCTCTGTGTAGATACCCAGTAGTGGGATTGCTGGATCAAATGGTAGATCTGTTTTTACTTCATACTGTTTTCCATAGTGGTTGTACTAGTTTACGTTCCCACCAGCAGTGTAAAAGTATTCCCTTTTCACCACTTCAACACCAACATCTATTTTTATATATATTAAATTATGGTCATTCTTGCAGGAGTAAGGTGGTATCACATTGTGATTTTGATTTGCATTTCCCTGATAATTAGTGATAGTAAGCATTTTTTTCTTATGTTTGTTGGTCATTTCTATATCTTATTTTGAGAGTTGTTTATTCATGCCCCTAGCCCACTTTTGATGGGACTGTTTGTTTCTGCTTGCTGATTTGTTTGAGTTCCTTGTAGATTCTGGATAGTCCTTTGTCAGATGCATAGTTCACAAATACTTTTTTTCCACTGTGAGGGTTGTCTTGTTTACTCTGCTGATTATTTATTTTATTGTACAGAAATTTTTAGTTAAATTAAGTCCCATCTATTTATTTTTGTTTTTATTACATTTGCTTTGGGGTTCTTGGTCATGAACTCTTTGCCTAAGCCAGTATGTAGAAGAATTTTTCTGCTATTTCTTCTAGAATCTTTCAGGTTTTAGAATAAAGTATTTGATCCAACTTGAGTTGATTTTTGTATAGAGTGAAAGATGAGGATCCAGTTCTTCTACAAGTGGCTTGCCAATTATTCCAGCACTATTTGTTGAATAGCAGGTGCTTTCCCCACTTTGTGTTTTTGTTTGCTTTGTCAAAGACCGGTTGACTCTAAGTATGTGGCTTTATTTCTGGGTTCTTTATTCTATTCCATTGGTCTACAAGACTGTTTTTATACCAGTACCACGCTCTTTTGATACTACAACCTTGTAGGAAACCTATAGGTCTGTGTTCCTGAATATTTTTTAACTGTCTTTCTTTTCAAATTTATTCCTTTTGCTTCAGTTCAATTGAACATATATTTGCAACTCTACTACATGACAGGCTTAGTGACTGGATTCTGGGAGGAATGAAGAATTGAAGAAACAAATGCCTGTCCACAAAGTTTTTATAATACAATAGGAAGAGGAGAAATTAGGCAAATAACTATCAGGCAAGTTTGAATAATACTTCAAAAAGGAAGAGTTCATATCCAGAGATCTGCAGAGACTTTAGGAAAGACAGAGGCATTTGCTATGGGCCTTGCCTGGTAGGTAGGATTTGGGCAGACAAAGATGTGGAAGGGCAGGTTTTCTCAGAGATAGATCCCTGAGCAAAGACACAGAGTCAGGAAAGTTTGAATCAGCTTGGAAAGTTAATGTAATTATTCTTTTTATTCATCAAATTTAATCACTGAGATTATTATACATCAAAATCCCAAAACAGCCATTGAAGAAGGTTTAATTTAGTCATTTTGAAATAAATTCTATCCTGAGCTCCAAAATGCATATACTTCTCAACTCCATCCTGAAATGGAATCATACAAATTCAGTCTGGAGTATATTATAGAAAAAAATGGAGAAATATTTATGTTAAAGTTACCAAATGCTGATCTTTAATCCTTCATTTAAATAACACCCACAATTTCAAACAATGGGTTCCCCAAATACACTGGATCATGGTTCCACAGATCTTGTTTAGAAAATGGAATGTGAACAGCTCTCAGAATCTGAAAAATCCAAACAGCAACTCAGAGTTGGGGTAGAGGAGGATATTGGATGACAGGAGATGCGTAGACTTGAGCAAAAAATCTGCTGTCACATTTTCCACACTTCAATTGCTAATAAAAACTTGGTAATGATGGCAGAAGTCTTTTCTGGAAACACTTACAATGTTGATAATGACCCATACTGGGGAGATAAATCCAGTATGTAACCATGCTTAAGTAAAAGAAATTCTTATTACCTCATTTGTTCACTAATAAGTGTGTCTTTGGAGGATCCTTTAAATATTATTGATATGGTGAGTGATAAAAGGTGACTGTTATTGCCTGAAAACACTGAATAACTTACCTTCATTAAAGTACTTTCACTAGAGGCTTCTCGGGTTGCATGAAAGGTAGCACCAAGTTTCCAGAAAGTCTGCTTTTATTATGAAGGAAAAAGAATCATATCCCAGATAATTTCTTTTAATTTGGAATTATCAAATGATTTCAGCTATCTTGTTGTGTAGCTGTAATATCAGTTTCAAAAGCTAATTTAATATGATCCATACTATGACTTAGAATTTATTTATTATTTATCACATATTTACTAAATCCTAATATATGTGTTCGGTGTGCTGGATATCAGGAATTCCACTGAGAACAATCCAAATAAGACGCTTGCCCTAGTGCAGAATTTTCATTCCAGCATGAACAGTTTTCCTCCTTCTAAATCAAAAGGTCCTGCATCCTTTTTACCTTCTGCATACTGGTGCTGAGCACAAAGCCTTGAATGTAAGTGCTTTCTAAGTATTTACTAAGTGGAAATTTCCATTTTATTTTCCATCTTACATTATAGTTGATTGTGTCCTATTATTCATCCTAAATTGTTGGCTGAGGAGAGAGAGTGTAGCAGAGATCTGCTTCTGCTGGGACACTCAGCTAGACTACATTTCCCAGCCTCCTCTGCAGGTGTGACTACATGGCTAAGTTCTAGCCAACACTATGTGAGTGGAAGTGACTCCACTCAAAATGTGTCACTTCCAAGCCTACTTATAAAATCTTCTCATAAGAGCTCCTCTCTGCTGTTAGACGTGGAAATCCACATGGCCATCAGAAGCCAGCAGAACCCCTGCTATATAAAGTTATGGAAGTACTGTGTGGAGCAAAGCCCCCTTTCTCATCTGAAACTGTCTTGGACTGTTTATTATGAGAAATAAACTTCTATTGTGTGTATGTTATTAGTTACTTCTGTTCTATTCATTATAGCAACAAATGTATCCAAATTAATAAATGTATTTACACCTTAAACAAAGAAATTTAAGGATGATAATTGGTATAATTAAATGTTAGAAAAAGGAAATCCCATCTCTTTTATGTCATAAACCACCACTTTCACCACTTTCACGGGTAACTGCTTTTATGAGAAAACACCAATAATCAAGAAATCAAAGATTTCACTCTCAGATGTTTTATAGCCAAGTGTATGATAGCACACATGAATGATTACTGATACGAAGTATTTTTCCTCTTTAATCAGCAATTCAAAGTCAGGGGAAAAAATGGATACATTTAACCTTCCCTAACCATCATAGACTCACTACTGAGGTTGAAATTTGTCTACATCTAATCAGGATGTTAAAATTTGTCAACAAATCTATTTTATTTCCCCTTTTAGAGTTCATCTCTTCATCTTCTACCAATCTACCTCAGAAGACTAGGACAAAGCCTTTTAAACTTTCCTTTGCTCCAAATCCAAAATAAAATTAAATACATCTTGATAGAAGTAAAAATAAAATTGACATTATGACACAAACACACAATATACTTACACACACTGCAGCCCTCTATTAGCTCACCAATAAATTACCCAAATTGCTTTCTCAATAAAGAAAAACACATTTATTTCAGAGAAGACTACATTTTTTTTTCTTTCATTTTGCGATTTCATAGTAAGTGGATATGGTTTAGCTAGAGTACTTGGACCAGAAAATAAATGACTCCTGCTCATCCTGTAGGTGCCAACTATGTTCAAGCATGAGGGGTTGCTGGCCCGCAGTGCCAACATGCAGCACCTTCGCAGGCAGGCCAAGGCCCTCATGCTCCAGCAATACCAGACGGCACTCCGCTGAGGCGGGCTGCTTCTGGCAGGTGGTAGCACAGGAGGTAGTAAGTGAAAGCAGCTCAGCATAAATAGTTCCAGTGAAATACAAGAAGAATATTCTGGCGTCCCTGACTCATTTTCTCTCATTCATGACTCACAATAAACACATATTCTGATGGGCAAATGGCTAAACTACCCCAAAGAAATGAAGACTCATCTCCAACTTCTAATGGAAACTGTCACTGATCTGGAAACGTTTCCCCCTTAAGTTAAGCAAAGTTTGAACAGATACGATTTTCTCCTCATTGACCTTGGAAATCTGTCCCAGGCTGTTGGCCATTCTGGTCATCTTTTCTAGACCAGCTGCTGTCTTCATATCAAGGGGGATTTGGAACATTCCATGGGTCAGAAGAAGGTAATGTGTTCTGGGTCATTCCTAATCCATGGAAAGCCCAGGTGTATAAGATTAAACCAGCCAAAAAAAAAAGAGGAAGACACAGAGAAGCAGAGACAAAGACAGTTTTCGACCGGGAAAAAAAAAAAAAAAAAAACATGAACTAAGATCTGAACAAATCCCTAGACAAATAACAAATAAAAAGTATAATATCTCTAAGAACTAAGAAATTTTTATGTAAGGATAAAAAATATAATTTCCAGGTTTTACTTTTGGGAGATGCAGATGAAAATTTACAGACTTTTTTTTTTTTGTCACATCTAAAATATATCTTGCTGAAACTTGGTGATAGGTGAAAGAGAATTTATTATACTGTGCTCTCTAATTTTGTATAGGCTTGAAAATCACAAATTTTTTTTTAAAAAAAGCTTATCTAAAGTCGTCAAGGCTAAGATTAACACGGATTTCTCATCCACATACCATATTTATAACTCCATTTGTATTAAATTTCATTCTTCAGAAATGTCCCTATTTTTACAAATAGTAGCACTAATAGACTACACAGCTCATTAACAGTGAAATCCCTTTGGAAATGAGAGGGAAACAGATAAAAAATCTTACGAGAAAGAAATGAAAAGTTTCCATGAGTGACTAGTGATGGGCTATAGGAATTGCTGGGAGTCGTTTCATCTAGAGCTCCAAGAACTTGTCAAGATTTCACTATTTACAGTTATATGACAGATTATGATACAGGAATATGCATTAACACTGAAACCAATTGTGTGGAATGGAAAAACCATGCTTTTCAAAGCCTTTTCACTGCAAAATTTACCAGTTTTGCTTAGGTAAATCGGTTCCAAAGTGACAAGAAGTACAAACATCAGAGGTTTTAAACCTGTGCTAGTTTAATAGGTCAGAATTTCAGGTCTGATTAAATTTTGCATTCCCCTGTTGCCTGATTTCTGTTCAGCCTTTGCTAATTACTTTCAGGGACTTGCTAATTGGGATGACTAGCAAAGACAATTTATCATGTGGATCATTTTTTCTTAATATTTTTAATATTCAGAGTTAAATGTTTATAAAGCTACAGTCAGTCAGATTAATGTATATGATAATGTCAATATGAAGTTTCCACATTTTAGTATTTCAAGGTCATCATTGACTCCAATTTTCAAAAAGCCATTTGAGACTATGTTACTAAATTCTGTATGTAATTATAACTTGGCCATGGAAAAGTTTTTCTCCATAGAGATTCCTGGTAAATTGCTCTTTTTTGGCATTCTTTTTGGCCATGAAATGAGAAAAGCTGGAGTAATTCTTCTTTTAAATTGGGATGCCCCTTGAGGTGGTAAAATTGTAATAATGTGAGCATATAGATTAGTGGCAAAAGAAGATCAATAAGGGACTTTAGTCTGAGAAGTTTGAAAAACATATTTCTAAATACGTCTACAGCAATATCCTGATATCAGATCCCAAGCTTCCGAGATGACACTACCACCTGCCCCACAAGTACAGGAGGCTGCTGCCATCAGTTACTCTTAACTGAACATCCCAGAGCTCTAGGATATGAGACCCAGAGCCTGATACTGCAGGATATTTATGCTACCTAGTCTTTGAGAGTCCTCCTGGAAAAGCAGGTAATTGATAAGTGAATTAACTACTCAGGCAATTAGTGAAATGCACACATTCAACTCTCATGTAGTAGGACTATGACTTCCAAGACAAGATGCCTAGTAATTTGCATGCAGGATCTCAGGTAATCCTAGCAGCATATAAATCAAGTGTTCTTATCCTCATTTTGCAAATGAGGAACTGAGACACAGAGATATTGATTAACTTGCCCAAAGTCATAAGAAGCAGAGCCAGAATCTTGCTTTACATACTATTGGCTTCTTGCTGATATCCTTTTACCCTGATCCCTGATTTCTAACTGCCAGCACCTACATTTCCTTGCCTGATGCTTTCTTTTACCTCTGTTGCCTGGTTTGTCGCCTCTTAAAGCAGACCCAAAATGCCAGGACACGATCCTCCTTTGGAGCAGCTCTGGGCCTATGGCTGGCAGGAATTGGTGTACAAATATCTCAGATACCCCAGCTCTCTCACTCCTTGTGGGGAATAACACTAGCTCCCAAGTTTATCTGAGGGATCAAGCTGCAGTTTTTTATAGTGATAACTTTCTTGATAACAAACTCTTCATTGACTACCTTTCCTTCCCCTGACTCACACCCCTACTTCCCCACTGAGATTTCCTGGGACCAAATGAAAAACTACCTCCTTCTCTTGGGGTCTGCTTCAGAAGTAATTAACACACAATGGCTTGGCTGCTGGTTCAGGTCTATAACCCCAGCACTTTGGGAGGCAGAGGCAGAAAGATCCCTTGAGCCCAGTAGTTTGAGACCAACCTGGGCAACATAGTGAGACCCCCATCTCTACAAAAGAATGAGCTGAGCATGGTGGTGTGCTCCTGTAGTCCAAGCTACTAGGAGGCTGAAGTGGGAAGATTGCTTGGGCCTGGGAGGTTGAGGCTGCAGTGAGCCGAGATGGCATTATTGCACTTCAGCCTGGGCAACAGAGCAAGACACTGTCAAAAAGAAAAAAAAAAGGAACTAACACATAAAATCTGATTGTAAATCTTCATGATATGTTCATTTGTCCACACTGGAAGTATAGTGATTCAGGAAAGAAATGCCCAAAATCTCACATTATGCTGTTAATGAAGAAAACGGGTATTTCGTACACTTGTCAGTTTTTCCCACTGGAGAACAGGAGAACAGTTAAGTACCCCCATTAGGACTTCTGGAATAGGAACTCAGCAAATATTTGTTAGAGTTGAATGTAAAGTAGAAGCTGAGATTTGTCAGAGAAAGATGACTTGAGGGCAAAAAAAAGTTATAGTAGCTTCAGTGAGCAGACACTAAGAACCCTTTGTCCTGGAAAAAAAAAATTCTAGTGCAGGCTAAATCTCTAGGCAGAACTCTATGAATTCAACTGTACCCTGACTTTGCGCTCTGTACTGTGTTCCATCTTGAAGACTCAGCAGTGGGCACCACATAGGCTTCGGTTCTTACAGTCAATGTTCCAGCAACGGAGGCAGAGAAGAAACCAATCGATGATGCACCCTGAAATGCAAGGGGTTCAAAATGCTGTGTGACTGGCAGAGAGTGGAAGGCATTCTGTGTAGGGTTTCAGGGTGAGTGGAATGGTTTGGGAAAGCTTCACAGGTGACAGTTGAGAGGATTTTGAAACTCTTGAGAAGGAACTTAGCAGTAAAAGATGAAATAGTGTGGTTAAGAAATACCATTTGACCCAGCAATTCCATTACAGGGTATATACCCATAAGATTATAAATTATTCTACTCTAAAGACACATGCACACATATGTTTATTGCAGCACTATTTACAATAGCAAAGACTTGGAACCAACCCAAATACCTGTCAATGATAGACTGGATAAAGAAATTGTGGCACATATACACCATGGAATACTATGCAGCTATTAAAAAGAATGAATTCACATTCTTTGCAGGGACATGGATGACACTGGAAACCATCATTCTCAGCAAACTAACACAGGAACAGAAAACCAAACACCACATGTTCTCACTCATAAGTGGAGGTTGAACAATGAGAACACATGGACACATGGAAGGGAATATCACACACTGGGGCCAGTCAGGAAGGGGGGGCAAGGGGAGGGAGAGCATTAGGATAAATGCCTAATCCATTCAAGGTTTGAAACCTAGATGACAGGTTAATAGGTTCAGCAAACCACCATTATGCATATATACCTATGTAACAAACCTGCACATTCTGCACATGTATTACAGAACTTAAAGTAAAAAGTAAAAATAGAGAGAGAGAGAGAGAGAGAGAAGAAAGAAATAGTGTGGCTAGTTTTGAGTAAAGAGATTTTAATGCAGCATTTTAGTTCTAGATGGAAAAAATGATCTCCCCTTAAAAGGCAGATGCTTAGAGAAACAACGTCAAAGTTATAACATTCTTACCTTAGAATGTTGAGGGGAAATTAACAAGAGCTAACTATTTCATAGTGTTTACTCTTTGCCATGTAGTGTTTTATGTGTTTAACATGTGGGAACTCATTGAACTTTCGCACAAAGACTCAAAATAAATATTACTATTATGCCATTATAGATAGAGAAATTAAGGTATAAAGAGGTCAAAAAAATGTTCGAAGTCACACAGCTATTAAGGAAAGCCAAATAATCTGGCATTTGAGTCTGCACTCCAAATTAGTAGAAGTAAAATTAAAGTAGGACTAATGCAAATAACCATGGAAACTTGAAACAAGTAATAACCAAACTGAGTAGTATTTTTACATAAAACTCCTCACTCATCTATGCTTTATACCCTAATATGAGCTCACAGTACAGTCTCTTGAGAATAGTAACCACAGCATAGGATTAATAGTTAGAGTTCTGGCATCAGCCAAATGATGACATGGGTACCCAGTAGCTCTGCCACAGACTGCTTTGGGGACCAGGACCCCATTTCTTAGCTTCTGGGGACAACCACTTCTTTATTTTGCAAATAAAGAAAAGAGCAGTCCCCATCTCATAAAGAGATTTTCAGAATTAGATGTGATAATGTGCTGAGCTTAACACAAGTTCTTGCACTTAGTAAATGCTAAATAAATGTTAGCAATTTATATTAGTAGCAGAATTCAATGCTGTAACTATATTGTTTATTTTACAAAGCTGATTAAACAGACTGTGCAAGATTTAACCCAGAGAAGGAAGAGAATGGCTGAGAAGTGAAAAAGCACTGTGGTTGGAGATTTAAAAACACCATCTTCCCTGGAGAAGCAGCAGCAGCACCAACTCATCCAAGTGGTATCATGGCAGTTTGTCCTTGGCAGGGGTGAGTCAGCAGGGCACATGCCTCGGTACTTATTAATAACCAAGGGATCTTGTGTCTATAAAGCTCAGTGATCAGGACCAGAGAGTAAAATCACTTTGGCAGGCAGCACAGAGAGTGGGGAAATCTCTCTGGAAGAGCTGTCAGTTAGAATAATTATTTATATAGACTCATCTCTCTTTCTGAACAAAGTATATTATTTAATATAATATTGATAGTTAGAGTAATATGATGGTTGTAGAATAAGTACTTTGTTCCTGGGAGATTCCCTCTAAATCCTCAGAATTTCTCAAGTGATAGGAGTGTCTTTGTTATTTGTCATGGGTCCTGATAGTTGATGTTAAAGTGATTTGGGATAGGAACCGGCCACACCAGAAAGTCCAATCATGGGATTAAATGGTTGGAGCTTTGAGCCACAGGACATCAGCCCAACCTCTAGGAGAAGAAGGAGAAATGGAAATTGAGTTCAGCCACTTGACCACAATTCAATCAATCCAGCCTACGTAATAAAAATCCAATAAAAACTCTAGACACTGGAGCTCAGGTGAACTTCCTGGTGAGAACACATATTGGAAAATGCTATGGATAGAATGTTTGTAACCCTCCAAAATTCACATGTTGAAATCTAATCTCTAATGTCATAGCATTTGGAGGTGGGTCTTTGGGAGAGTGAGCCCTCATGAATGGGATTAGTGCCAGAGAGCTAGCTTGCTTGCTTTACACCACGTGAGGACATTGCTAGCAGACAGCTGTCTGTAAACCTAGAGGAGGGCCATTGCCAAGAACATGACCCTGCTGGCATCCTGATCTCAAACTTCCCTTCTCTAGAACTGTGGGAAATAAATGTTAATTCACCCAGTTTATGAAATTCTGTTATAGCAGCCCAAGCTGGCTGAGACAAAGGGTGACGTATCCTAAGGACACAGAAGCTTCTTGGGACATTCCCAGACTTTGCATTAGGGTCTCTTTCAGCTGGTCCTGATTTGTAACCTTTGTAATGAAACTGTATTCCAAATTCTTGAGTTCTGTTCATTATACTGAATTATCAAATCTTAGGGGATAGAGGAAGTACCCAAATTTGTAACCAGCTGGTCTAAGGTTTGAGTGGACTGGGTGATACTGTGAAATATATATTTGGCCTCTGTCCCAAGGTCAGGGGGTAGGGCTCCTAAGCCCTTTGGAGATAGAAGTGCTAGGAGAATTTTTTGTTTAAATATTTGGTCTTTGACCCTGGTTCGTGACATAGAATTCCTAAGATCTTTGCCGTTTCTGAGTGATGGGAGCATCTAATGCAGAGCTCCTAAATCCCTTGGAATTTCTTGGGTAACAGAAGCATCTTGTGTGCTAGTAAGGTGACTCTTGGTGGGTCCTGGATAGCCTTAGGATGGGAGCTGGTTGCCTAGGGAACCAACCATGTGATCAGAGGGTTGAAACTTTTGGGACTACCCCCCCGCCACAATTAACTGATTTCTGAAGAGAGGACAGGGGCTGATGGTTGAGTTGATCACCAACGGCCAGTGACGGAATCAAGCATGCCTACATAATGAAGTCTCCCTTTAAGAAAATAACAAAATTAAATTTAAAAAAAACAGGGTTCAAAGAGCTTCCAGATTGCAGAACACATGGAAGTGGTGCGATGGTGGCATCCTCAGAGAGGGCATGGAGGGTCTGTGCTCCTTCCCATATTCATTAGTCATCATTCATCTCGGCTATATCCTTTGCCATTTTTTTTAAGGGACAGAGTCTTGCTCTGTCATCCAGACTGGAGTTCAGTTGCACAATCACAGCTCACTGCAGCCTTGAACTCCTAGACTCAAGTGATCTGCCTCAGCTCCCCAAAGCACTGGATGTTAGGCATAATCCACCACACCCATCCTATAATATTCTTTATAATAAACCAGTAAACATAAGTGAGCTCTTCCCTGAGTTCTGTGAGTTGTCCTAGCAGATTAATCAAACTTGAAGAGGGAACCATGGAAACACCTAATTTATAGTAGGTTTGATCAGAAGCACAGGTCACAACCTGGGACTTGTGACTGGCATCTGAAGTGGGAGAAAGTCTTATGGGACTAAGATCCAAACCTTTGGAATCTGCCACTATCTCTAGGTGGGTAGTGTTAAATTGAGATAAATTGTAGGACACTCCATTGTTGTCCACTGGAGAATTAATTGTTGGTAGGGAAAAATCCATCCTCCACAACACACGCATTTTGTTGACCCAAAATGAAATGTTCTACACAATGTTGTAGACTGTCAAAAAAGAACAACTGTTTTGCTAAAGACCTCAGAACACTTGAACATGCAGCTGCTATCTGAAGAGAGGAGAGTCTTATGGGAGACTATGCTGTAACCTATGGAGTTTGCCCTAACTCTGAGTAGTTGGCATCAGAATTGGATTGTAAAACTCAAGCAAAGAAATAAGTATATAAAATGGCTCCTAAGAGTATGACATTATAAGCCACCAAGAAAATTGCAGAAAATGAGGTACCGTTTTTATGCTATCTGAAAGCAAAAGAACTCTGAAGTTTTGAAAATCCATCTTTCTTCATAAAAACATTTAATTTTAACCTGGGACTAGTTGCTCACCTTTATTCTCAGTCATTTGCATGGCTCACAACAGTCAGTGCCCACTGAAGGCCTTGCATGCACTTCAGGTTTTCTATGAACTAAATCATCCAATAAATATGACTTCATCCAGAGAAGAATACCAATACAACAGGACTTATGTGTCTACCTTCTTTCTCCTTGATGCTTAAGTTCTTAACGTTGTACAGGAAGATGCTATATGCACCTAACACATCCATTAGTTACCAATTAGTTACCACAAATGCTTTTGCTCCGATCATTTGCTCATTAGACACCTATGTCTTAGCAAAGCACTACGTGTCCAGCTCTGGGCAACAGATAGTGAAAAGAACACCACCCTTGGCCTCAGAACTTTTCTGAAGCTCTATTTGCTAGCTCTGTGACCTTCAGAAATTCATTTGCCCTTTCTGTAAGATAAGGAGATTGGACTAGATGGCATTATTGGGGTTATAAATGTCCTGTCCAACTCTAAATGCTATTGATTCCTTGTGTCAGCCTGCATTTCCTGGGAGACTGAAGCATGACTTCTTCACCACAGTGTTTGCCAACTCTCTTGTGAGTCTTGCCTCAGCTCATTCTCAAACTCCCCCTCCTTGTTCCATAAATCTGCATACGAAAGGACCAGACAGCTGTAGCTCTCAACAGCTTTGGTTTTCATCACTGCCTGTGTCATCCTGCGTGCTGAAGCTGCTTTTTAAAGGGGCCAAGCCTCCTTTAAACAATTCTAAATATTTTTGAAGATACAAACCAGAGCATAACAAGCTTACAAATAGATAAAGCAGTGGAGTCTTTCCACAGGTGGTTAAACTAACGAGAAGACATCTCTAGGAGAACTCTCCTATGATGCAGGCTGATTGTAAAGGAAACCAGAACAACACTGGGAAGCTAGGATAATGCTAGGCAGCGGGAGAAGATCAGGCAGATAGGTAGCATCAGCAAAGGGAACAGGACAAAGGGAAGAAAACCTGCGTTCAGAGAGGACACCCTGCATGCTATACACTCTGCTAGGTGTGCTGTCCATATTTATCTAAATTTCCCCACAAAACCAAAAATGAGTCATAGTTGTAAGGAATGATACTGAAGCTGAAAGAATACCACTGCTAGAACAACACAGACTACTGACGATCTTGTTAAATGAGTCAAAGATAGAGAAACAGACATTCCCACCTTCACACCCTGTGCCATATTTTGAATGCAACTCCCAAAGTTCAAGTGCTGAAAACTTAATCTCCAATGCAACAGTGCTGGGCAGTGGGTCCTAGTGGAAGTTGTTTAGGTCATAAGGGCTCTGGCCTTGTGAATGGATAAATGCCATCATAAAAAGGGCTTGCCCGGGCAATAAAGCAATACCCCCATTCTCTCTCCCTCTTCCTCTTTCTTCCTCTTCTTTATTCTTTTTCTTATAAAAAAAAATAAAAATAATAAACATGAGTCACACAATTAAATATCAAATGTGTAACTGAAACATTTGGAAACAGTTGAAGAAAATCTTCAGGAAAAAAAAAAAAAAAAAAAAGGGCTTGCAAGAGTGGATTCTCTCTGTTCTACAAAACAGAAGACACAGCCTTCCTTCCCCTTCCACCTTCTGCCATGTGAGGGCACAGCAAGATGGCCAGTCCCAGATGCTGACACCTTGATCTTAGATCTCCCAATCTCCAGAATATGAGAAGTAAATTTCTGTTTCTTATAAATTACTCCGTCTCAGGTATTTTGTTATAGCAGCACAAATGGACTAAGACACCCTGCTATTTCCTCCTATAACTTTTCCTGCAAGCCTTATCTTCACATCTAATTTGAAAACTGTCACTGATTTAAAGAGGGAGAATTGTACTGTGGAAGCTCAGGTTGGCATAAAGTAACAGACTTTTTTTTTTAATACCAAGAGAGCAGAAACAGTTAACAAAATACAGCCGTATGGTAACTTAATGTGAGATTTACATTTCGAAGTTTAAAACTCTAGATTCAAAAGTGAGCATGGTTTTTGGCATGCCCTTTGGAAACCAATGCCAACAACTCATACACACAACTTTTACTCCTCTGACCCCTGCAACTGCTTTGAAGAAATGGTGTTTACCTTTCCTATGGTGAAATTAAAACATTTCCAAACACTGGCACTGTCAATTTCTGATCCCAATATGTTGTGATGTCTAATCCCTTGTTGATACCTGATTTTCACTTTTTAGTATCCTGGATTTCATCCTGTTATTCTCATGGACTTATTTCCTGAGTAGAGCAGGGACTTGGCTGAAGAAATGGTGCCCTTGGTGGAGAAAAGGAAAAGATGTAGAACTTTAACAAAAGCTGGAACTTTTAGAGTGATCAAATTCAGACTCCGTTCACTGAAAAATAAAAAATGCAGTAACTCACCTGTACGCTTCACTGGTATGACAATAGACAACCGAATAGTTACATTCATGAAGGTTGCAGACTACACGTTTCCTGTCATCATCATCATTTCATTAATGGGTATTCTATGGAATAGGACTCATCAGACAGTAGAAAAAGCATAACCTCTGGAATGTAGAGGGCTGAACTTCAGTCCCAACTTCTCCAGTTAAAAGCTATGTAGCCTCAGGCAAATGAATTGATGGATAACGGCTTCAGCTTTCATTATCTGTTATCAAAAAGAAAGATGAGAAGAGAAGAAAGAAGAGAAAGAAGGGGAAGGAAAGAAAAGAGGCAAGGAAGGGAAGGAAGAAGAAAAGTAGGTAGGAAGTAATAACTATCTCATAGGGCTGAGAGAGAGTGAAATAATATGTATGAAAGCCACATATACAATACAATGTTGTAAGAGAGAAATAGAGTATTATTTGTAGAAATAGTACTTTAAACAGTAACTCCTCTACATATTGAAAAAAATTCTGGAAACAAGCTGTGCCTGCTACAATATTTAATAAAACATCACCTTGAAATAGCTGCAGAGTCTTCACCCCAGGACAACTGCAGTTTGCTCTTGTTGAGTGACACTGTAGGTCTGGATTTCCTAGGCATTTAGTTCAGCTATCCCTCCTACCCCAAGAACATGTCTTTTTTCATTAGCACCTTCCACAGATTAGCAATTTCTAGGTTTGACTTTCCACTGGTTATGTTTGTCCCTGAAGCCTGGAGTCCTGCATAGGTTAGAACGCCAGCCATAAGACTGCAGGATAAGTACAGTCCTGTCGACAATAGCCCGTGAACTGAAATCGTACGTGGTGCAGTGATTGCCTCTGTTCACTGGAGCTGTTAGTTCTGGTTTGGTGTTCGGTAAAGAGAATACGAATCAGGACATGGAGCCTTGCAATAAAGAGGAACTAATGGAGATCATTAGGAGAGAACACCTGTCAGTGAGAAACTGCACCTCTCCATTGGCCATGGCCAGCCATTGCTCCCAATTGTTATTCACAACAATGGAGAGCCTCTGGACTGTGAATGAGAGCAATGATGGACGGCAATAAAATTTGCAAATGAGTTTTCACATTGTCTAATAAAATTCTATGACTTTGTCAATCTGTGTTGACACAGACCTACACAGGACTAGATGGTAAAATGTTGTAATGGGAAGCTAATTGTTTCATTGGGTTTATACATTTGTCTTTTATTCCTGTGGTTCTAGATGCAAATTCTGACTATTTTTATAAGTGATCATGAGAATAGTAGTCAATTCTGAGGCCATAGTTAATATCAAACTCCCACAAAGCATTTCAAGTCAAACAGGGCTACAATGGACATAAAAATAAAACCCCCAACACATGAATCTGAACCTAGGGGTATGTAGAATCAGGGCTGCCTAAAACATGGCTCAGAACTGTACATTTTAAGCAATTATAAACAATAGATGAATACAGTCCTGTAAGTTCTAGATTAGGGATTTGCTTTATATTTGTTCTTTTGTTTTTTGAGACAAAGTCTCACTCCACCACACAGGCTGGAGGGCAGCAGCATGACCTGGGCCCACTGCTGCAACCTCTGCCTCCCAGGTTCAACAGATTCTCCGGACTCAGCCTTCTGAGTAGCTGGGACCACAGGCACCCAGCACCAAACTCTGCTAATTTTTGTATTTTTAGTAGAGACTGGTTTTCGCTATGTTTGGCCAGGCTGGTCTCAAATTCCTGACCTTAAGTGATCTACTCACCTCAGCCTCCCGAAGTGCTAGGATTACATGTGTGAGTCACTGCACCCAACCTATATTTGTTCTAAAGATATCATCTTGAAAAAGAATAAAAAAGCATGTTATGGTCTTATATGAGCCACAGAAGATATGATTTTAAAAGTGTACTTTAATTCACAAATAATTCTGGAAGATGTAACCTATAAAAGTAAGGATTCACAAAAAAATACTGAGATTTGTTGTAGATATACCTTGAGTTTATTTTATTTTATGCGCCCAGCACAAAATACAGCTGAGCAAACAAATAATTGTGGAAGGAAGAAGCAGAAGGAGAGGAGAAGGAAAGCAGGTTATATGTACAGATAACCTCTAGCTCAAAAAATGTTTCTAATTTACTACTTTACTCCTGTTGACTAGAACAAGATAAGCATATGAAAAATATTTAATAAATATTTCTTGAATAAAGAAAGAAAAACAGCATATCAAATTTTGTCTCATTGTTGGGACAAGCTGTTCATCCAAGTTGTTATGTTTAATGCGATCTCAAAAGATAAAGAATCAACAACTCTCTTAAATGTTTGTCAATTGGAAATCCACAAGCATGGGCACATGAAAACCCTACAGCCACCTGATCTTCTTCTATATTATAGGTGAAAGGGAACATTATCTATTGGAACAATCACCTAGTAATGTCTGTTTGTTAGTATAATATATACGTATATTATGCTTTACATGGAAAAAGTATTCTCCATTTCTCTAAGACACTAATTAAGGGTTAATTATGCTTGCTTCTTGCCTGTCTCATAAAGCATTATTGAATCAAAGCTGGTAGTGTATTTTGGATTGTTGGAAATAGGGTAACCATATAATTATTTTAGAAATAAAAATTGAAAAAATGGGAGAAAAATCAAACTCTAGAACATGATGACATCTGAGAATCAGATTTCATAGGGACTTAAATCTCATTAGCATCAGTTTTCAAAGCATTTCAGCCAATGGAACCATAGTTCACAAATAAATATAAATGAAATGTGGAAGCCAGAAGTACTTCCAATCTCATATTCTCCTTTTGTGCCAAAATATATTCAAAATCAAAGTATAAATTTATGGGATAGTTAAGTCTTTCTTGACTACACAGACCCCAAGTTCTCCAGTAAATTAAATATGTTGTAGGACACAAAGATATTTTGTGTAGGATTTTCACAGAAGATTTTTTAAAACATTTGACAATTAAGATAACAAAAAACATATGATAAATTATCTTAAATAAAAATAAATATGATAATACTATACCAAGACAGGAATGCATATGATATAATAATTTGCATTGTGGTTGGAATTGACAAAAGTGAAAATCTGGGAAATTTACACACAGACTCTCATTAAGGGAGGTTAAGTGATGATAGGTTCTTGGAAAGAAAAAACTGGCGGAGGTTTCCTGCCCAGCCCCCTTCCAGATTCTAAAACGTGACTTGCCCTCTGCATCAGAAAGGAAAGGTAAGTCTCTTGACTGCAGTGACAGCACTTAGACAAATCCTTCAACCCTCATGAGAATCTCTCTTTGTGGGTCCTCTTACTTTTTTTCTGGGCAAGCAGATTAGCACGAAATTATACAGAAAGGAAGAAATATACATTTGATATGTTGATCTAGAAGGCAATTGCTACATGGATGCTTAGAGAAGGCAGATTAGGAATGTGCGGAGTTTTCAAACTGGGCTGAGAGGTTCTGCTATTGTCAGCTTGTGCTAACCCAGACCAAAATTGCCCAGGGTAGAAAAGTAGCAGTACCTGCCTCCCGTCTACTCTTTAGCAGCCCTTCCTTTGAAATTCAGTAGTCAGATGAAGATGGGGTGCAGTTCCTCGCTATCCAAAAAGATTCCATAATGGGAGTGGGGGAATGTATATTCACACCAGCTGAAACTATACCTTCTTGAGGAAGGCTGTATCTGTCCTCATTCTACCCAGCTAACAAGAAAACACAGGATGTGTCTCCTCCATACCCATAAGGTCACCAGTGCTTTCCAGGAATGCTCTAAAACTTCCTGTCACTGTACATAGAAATAAAGTTTATAGGACTTTGTCTTCTTTGGCGTCTTAAAAAGCTCTTAGGTAGGAAAGGTGTCTGTCTAAAATACAGCTCTGGTCATGTCATCCCCTTAGGCAAATACACTTGGCATTCTTCTGGAATATGCCTTCATACACTCAAGGCTTTTCTCATGCTGTGTCTCCTGCCTGGAACACCCTTCTCAAGCTCGTGACTTCCTGAAGTTTTCACTGACATACACTTCCTACCTTGCCTAGGATCAGCAGTGCCTCCTCATCCTGTTTCCACAACACTTTGCACCCATCTCTCCTTTATTAGAATTCAATAATTTCCTTACGTGTTTACATGATAGTTCTGTTTATTAACTTGCTATAACCCTGAGCAAGTTATTTTACTCCCTTGGTCTCAGTGTTCTCATTTGTAAAGTTGAAGATGAAATAGTCACAGCTATATTAATACTTCAAATACACTGTTCTATCTCCTGTTTTTTATTTTGTTTTGAGAATATGGTGGGGAGCAGAACAGAATTTTGCCCTCCTTTTACATCTTAATAGAAGGGAGAGAAAGACAGGCAGTAAGTGTATGAACAAAAACTAATATCAGATAGTTCTGGGAAGTTCCATGGCAAAAATAAGCTGATGTTATAGGCAGTGGTGGAAACGCAGAAAGACACTTTCGTCAAAGAGGAAGAGAAACTTCAGTTTAGAACAAAACCAGGAAAAAGGGGCAGCTTTTGTGTCCACATTCCAAGTAGAAGAAACTGCAGAGGTTCTGAATTGGGAAGGGTCTTGGTGTGTTCAAAGACGATGAAGAAGACAGCAGTGACCTTGACAGACTGAACAGGCAGGTGGGAAAAGATGAGGTGGGGAATATGAGTGAATAAAAGATCACATAGGGCCTTTTTGGGGTTTGAATTTTATTCTGTTACAACAGAAAAACATCAGAGGATTTTGAGCAGTTGACATAATTTGCTCTGTACTTTGGAAAGATCATTCTGTTCACTGCATGAAGGGAGGTTTTGTTGGATGTGAGTAGGAGCAGAAAAGCCATGGTAGGAAGATGTTTCTACAGCACAGGCAATGCAGTACAATGGTTTGGGAAGTGTTGTAGCCATGAAAATGATGAAAGTCAAGATATATTTTGGAGGTAGAATGAAAATGAATTAATATATTACACATAGAGAGCAAAGAAAAGTTAATCAAGATTGATTAATAATGTTCAGTCTGAACAACTGAGAACACTGAAGGCTTGGGTGAAGGGAGCACTTTTGACTGTGCAAGTCTTGACTTTATTGAGATTGAGGTATCACTGGGCATCTGGATGAAGATACAAAGTGGCCAGTGAAATCTATCAGTCTAGAGCTTAGGAGAGAGGACAGTCTGGGAGTTTCACAAATTTGAGAACCATCAGAATGTCAACAAGATAAGCCATTGAATTAAATCAATTTGTCTAGATAAAGAGGGAACGTAGAGAAAAGAGGAGAGGGGTCAATACTAGAGCATGCCAACAGGCAGATCCGGGAGAAAGGACCAACAGAGAATGTAGAAAAAGTGGAAAGAGAGCTAGGTACAAAAGAAGAGCAGGCATGTATGGTATCCCAGCACTAGATGAGAACGGTTTCAATAAGAGAGAGTGAATGTCTGCTGCTGAGTAAGAGAGAACTGAACCACCATATTTGACAAGAGGTAGGTCATTGATTTGTTGCTGTTGGGAAGTATAATGTCTGAGTGCCTCGTTGATATTGCTACTCATAAAGTTGAGTTGATTTCAGCTATCCTGAGGGTATAATTTTCTCCATCATCTTTCAGCTCCCCTGGTCCAGGTGGAAAGGGGTGAAAAATTAACCAGGATGTGGGTTTGATTGGCAAAATGTCAAAAAACTCATTCTAAATGTCTTCCAGTCTCTAAAGGTTCATCAAATAAAGCAAAATATGTTTTCCTTGAATCTAAAATTGCAAACAAATTCTTTAAACTAACTTTTAAAATTCTCCAAATTAAGATTATTTATGGTTGCATGCAAAAACTTGACAATGAAGCAATGGGAGTGGGATCTTTAGCAATCTTGCATGTTATTTAAATCAAAAATATTGGACTAGGAATATGTATTAATCCAGAACAAATGTCGTGGCTTATTCTTCCAATATTTTTCACTTATATTTTGCTTCTTTTCTTTTTCCAGGTTTGATCCATGGGAAATATAAAAGAATAGATTATGAAAATCTTGATACCCTGCTGGATGTGTCCAAGATAATATTCAATGTCAAAGTAAGAATTGTCATAAGAATCTTTTAAAATAACACAAAAGCAAGAATTTTATATACTAATAGAAATTATTTATCTCAGTGAATAATTCAAAGATTATTCCCTTGAATTCTGACATCTTATAGAACATAGCATTTGTCTTTTTTTGTTTCATTTTAGGAAAATCTAAAATTAAAACCTACTTTACATTCTAAAAATAAGTAGTTTAACTCCTGAAAATTTATTCAATCACATTTTAAACTCCAACATACATATTTCTAGACTTGTAAACATATTTGCATTCTTTTAAATTTAAATAGAAATAGATTTGTTAAAATCCAGTTCTCGGAAATGTTCAGGAAAGTATCATCTGGCTTGATTTTTATAAATTATATGTAATGTTTTTAATAAAAACACTTTGGAATATATGCTACTGCAGAAAAAGAATTAATGCTTTAAATCTACTTTTTATGAAGAATGCATTAATTTTTCCAGTGTCCATTCAGTGGGCAAAAATAAGGAGTTGTCATTCTCAGTATGAAGCAATGTTTAACTCTTGCTAAATTCATTTTGTCATAATAAAGAAAACCCACTTGAATTCCAAACATTACAAGTGACAAAACATTTTATAGAGCATTCATTCTGTATGTAGACTGCCCCTGAAGTACTCTGCTTTAATCTAAATGAAAAAGCCGAAGTGAAGTCAAAAATTATTTGCCATTGCTTCTTCCTTGACATTTCTTAACAGGACGTAACAACCTGGTAAAAAGGGAAGCCGGCACAGGCAGGCCTCCTTATCCGTGTATTCAGCAAACCCCAGCAGCTCTCCTCATCCAGCGGCCGTAAGAGCAGTGCCTCAACATAAATAACAACAATGTCTTGCACTCATATAACGCTTTCTGGTTTACAAAGTGCTTTTCATATTGGGTTTGTTTCTTTTTAATGAGAGGGAAAGTTATATGAAGGATTTTATTCCCTTAGAAGGCAGGAGACTTTTGGCAAGATTTTGAATCTTTCCTCTGTGGCCAATTAGTGACAATTCCACTTTTGCAAGACAGCCGTCTCCCTGTCCAATTTGACAAGGCAAAGCAAGAAGACTGGCACTAAATTCGGTGCCAACAGTAGTTCAAAATCTCACCACCATCAAAATAGGAATTTGGATGCAAAATTCCAGAGCTTGCATAGTCTGCTATGGCCTCCAAAGAGGCTGAATTGTAAGCAGAGTCAGCTTCTAAAAGGAGGAGGTAGGTGGCAGTGTAAATGGTATACCTTTTCTGCAGAGGAAGTTCAGCAACGTGTTTACAATAAAAGCAAAATTGCATATTTGTGCAAAAACATGCATACCAATATATTTATTTCAGCTATATTTACAGTAGGAAAAAATAGAAGGGAGGGTATTTATTAACCTATAGGTAGTTAGTTAAGCAAAATATGGCACGATGATTAACTGGAATACTATGTGCCCAATAATAAAAATACAATGTTATACCATGTGGGGATGGGTAGATTAGGCTAGGTATTAAAGAACCTTATAGGCTATGGTAACACAAGACTTTGGACTTTTTCTCAGTGTGAATTAGAAAGCCATTGGAAATTTTTGAACATAGAAGTGACAGGATTTGACTTATATCTTCAAAGGATCCCTTTGGCACTGTGCTGAGGAGAAACTACGGAAGGACTGTGGGAGGAAGTGATGGTGATACGCCAGGGGGGCTGGTGATGGCTCAGAGCAGGTGCTATCAGCAGCGGAGGTGGGAAAGTGCTTAAAGTCTATAAATGGTGAAGGTCAAGAAAGCATGATTTTTAAATATATTGGATATAAGGTGTGAGAGAAAGTGAAAAGTCAAGTAGACTTTGATTAAATAGGGGTGTGTGTGTGTGTGTGTGTGTGTGTGCATATGCATGAGTAAAGCACAAAAGAACACACCCCCAAAATAACAGGGTGGATGCTGAATAATTAGATAACAGAAGAGCTTTATTTTCATCTTTCCACTTTTGTTTGGGATTATGCAAGGAGCATGTGTTACTTCAAAATTTAAAAGCTATTTTTTTTTTAAGATAAACTAATGACATGGAGAATAAGAAACAGTTTGCCCAGCATGTATTTTTTTGGTCAGCAACCTCTTGCTGCATGACAACCAATCCTTACAGAATAGAAAGCAGCAACTCTGGAATGCAAAGCGATATCGGACCCCCAACCTGCCCAGTTTTAGGATTCATAGCAGGTTGCATCTCTCTATCTGGGTCTTTTCTAACTGAAAGAAAGAATTCGCTAAGGCCTCCCACACAATGAACCTGAAGATTAACACCACAGAGTCAGCACACCTGCCAACCAAACCACATAAGTAAACCTCCATCTGTGTAGTGAAATGACTAATTCTTATTCTCATTAACCCTCTTAGTTAGCATATTTGAGTCTTCCTTTTTAAAAAAAAATTTATTTTCTGTTTACATTTTCATAGGCCTATAGCATGCATACCTTTCTTTTTTGGGAAACCATCTCAAATCCTTTTATTAAATATATGGAGTGAAATAAACATATACACAAATACCTGGTTGTTGTTTTTTCCTCCACACTGCCCTCCTTTGATTCCACACTTATGTGCTTGATTTATGTCTTGCTCACCATCATTCTATTCATTCTCCTAACTTATTTCCTCTACTGTGCGATTAACAGAAGTCATGAGGAGAACTATGCAGCTGAGAAAAATATTCAGATAAAGGTCTGCATGCCACACCTGTGCCATTAAAAGAAACAGTCCAAACAAATCGAATACATAAGTAATGCGCTGTGTCCCGGGAGCTGTGTGTGAACTTGGGCAGATAAGCCCTCAGCAGGCACTCGCCACAGCAAGAATGGGGTACCCCTGAATGTGAACCCTTCATTCAGCAATAACGATTAATAAAACCTGATTGTGACTCCAAAATTGTGACATGATACACTGCAGGATAAACAAAATTGTTCTTGGAGCAGAGGTAGGTTTTCCAGCACTGCATAGAAAAACTTCTGATAACTTGCACAAAACCAGACCCCTCCCATTTCAGCAAACCTCCCTTCTCCAATGCAGCTGCACCATTCACTTTTCGTCCTTCAACATCTGCACACCTTGAACCCAATGGATCGCTAATAATTCCAAGCTGTGCTTCTCCCTGGGCTACTTATGATGGGGACTTTTGCATTTCTAGCTCATCTCATGGCAAATATTCCAACACTTGGAAGTTAGGCACACAGTCTGTGCATGTACTAGGCATGTGGCTTTCTGCATATGTCTGCACATCATTTTTCAGGAAACTCTATTTCACACTACACCAGCTTGATGAGTAGCTGTTGTTCACACCCACTGAGAAATAACTTCATGTGAGAATAATACCTTTACAACTTTGAAATGTCCTCAGACAGACTTCTCATCTCCAGGCCATCAACCTGCTGTGAACTCTCATCCTGACTTTTCACACTTACAGGCAACAGTCGTGCAACATACTGTCAAACAATATGAAGGTTTGGGGAGATGTGGAGGACTGCAAAATTAAATTGGAGCCTGAACATCTTTTTAGCTCAGTGTAATTTTTAATAATTTAAAAAACTAGCCATACATGCACTTATATTCATATTTTGTGTCTATTGAAAACATCATCTCCATGTCTCTGGAGTTTGTCTAGATTTCTGATCCTCATTGACATTCTTTTGTTGAAGGATAGTGTATGAATTCTGCATCTGTGATCTCTGATCTCAAGTCAAGGTACTTCCTAGTTCCATCTTCTTTTGGTATTTCTGATCAAAAATATTAGTCTTTTCTTTAAGACACAATTATTATAATACTGAAGCAATTAAGAGCTTGGTGGGGATCTGAATTTTCTCTTTGAGAATTATCCAGAAATAATTTTAGCCCTGTTTGTTGGAAATCGAGCAAAAGTTAGACATTTGATGAATATCTCTGCAGGCATAAATAGAATAACCAACTCTTTAATTCAACAAATAATTCAACCCCTGAAATGTGCCAGGCTGTGAGTCTGCTTAGCAAGGTGAGTCTGATGTGGATCTGGATCTCGAGGAAACTCACTCGAGCTCTGTAGAAGAGCTGACATGTCAACTATAGTCTACCCAATTCAACAAGAACACTCCTCAGCAAGGACTGAAATACACAGACCGAACTTCTCCTGTTAATTTTTAGCTAAGTAGAGAGTTCAATTAAGTGTAAATCAACTCACCCTTAGTGCTTAATTTTTTCAGTTAATGTCCAACTAGCTCAACATCTGGAACTCAGTTCAACACAACAGATGTTACTGAGTGATTCCCATAGATTACAGCATGCAAGGTGCTTGGTGCAAAGAAGAGAAGACACTGGAAGGAGGGAAGATGACTGGTTAATAACAATCTGCCAATCTGGACAGAAGGGCGGTCTAGTAAACAGCACTTGTCATTCAGAGCATTAAGAGTAACAAGAGCAGCATACAAGATATGGGTGCTGATTATAGAGGTTCAAGGAAAAAGCAGGGCATTGGAGAATTCATTGAGGAACTTCCTTCCTGATTGTAGATGCAGTCAGGAGGCCTGAATGGGCCCTGACCCAGGACACCTTCTTGAAGTTATTTCAGAAGTGTATAGCATCAGTCAGTTCTCTTTCAATTCACCCCTCTCCTAAAATATCAGTAGAAAGAAAATCTGATAAAGCTCTGAGTAGTTTAATTCTGTTTAATAAGAGTTGTCCTGAATACATATCTTACAAGATGTTTTTCACGTAAATCATTGTCTGAACATGAAACTTTAAAAGGTGTGTGTATGTACATACAAGCATAATATATGTTTTATATTTATGTAATGTATAATATATATGATATGTATATAATGTATAATATATGCATATATATGTACAAACAGAACACAAAAAATAAATATAGACAGAAGGTCCTTGAATATTAACATTTTGCTCAACAGCATTTTGTCATAACATTAGTGAGAAAAAAATCGATCCCCACCCAGGGCCACTGCCTGTGTGGAGTTTGCATATTCTCCCCAAGTCTGTGTGAGTTTTTCTCCCATATTCAAAAGATGTGCACTTTAGGTTCACTAGCATGTCTGAGTGGTCCCAGTTGGAGTGACTGTGGGTGGGTGTGAGTGCACCCAGCGACGGGAAGGTGTCTTGTCGATGGGAGGCTCTCCTGTCCATAGTAGGTTCCTGCCTTGGGCCCTGAGCTGGGAGAATAGGCTCTAGCCAGCCACAACCCTGAACTGAAATACTTTGGTAAGTAATGATCTTCCTTGTTTTTATTCATCTTTCTTAAATCTTAAATATATATATCTCTCTCTCACATTTTTTCAGTGTTTAATATTAAAGTGTTCTGATCTTTATTTTTTTAGAAGTTTGGTGATTTTTTGTGTGGTGACCAGAATATACCCTAGGAACTCAACTCTTGTTTATATCAATTAGCCTATGGTAAAATTGGTTCCACATTATATATCACTTTGCTTAAAGACACAGTTTCTAAGAAACTGCCAACAATGTTGAGGGCTTACTGTGTATTTATATTAAGGACACATAAATATATATTACATATACATATGTAGGTAACAGGAATATTCTTGACTATATATTTTAAATAACTATTAATACAAAATATTAAATAACTACTAATACTAAAATTTTAAATAACTATTAATACCAAATATTAATGAGAATGCTTTCATTTTTAATTTAGCATTTACACAGAAACTTCAAAAAATGGCATATGAAAACATATGTGCTTTGAGTAATTTGTGGTCAGCCAATGAATACAATAATACAATATGCTTCAAAGCTCAGCCACTATAAAAAAAAAAAAAAAAAAAAAAAAAAAAAAAAAAAAAAACACTTGATTTTAGCAAATTTTTCTTTTACATTTCTCAGAGAAAAGATGGCAGAGTTTTCTTTCCAGACTGGCTCGAGAAAATGTCTTTAGGTATAAGCATGTCTTAGGAAAAACGAAACTGCAGTTACCATCATTTATGAATTCAAGAAAGCCATTTAAGATAAAGGGAACCAAATTTCCCATCAAAAAGGAAAACACATTTTATGACAGTAAAAACTTCGAGATATTGCGTGAAATTGTCTTAATCTAGTTTATAATGTTAAAATCCTTGCAAAAATTCAGTATGGGAACTGTTTTAACTGTGAAACATTTTCAAAAGAATTCTGAACACCAGGATGGAAAGTAAGCCGGAAACCCATGATGCTATTTAGTTAGTACTTCCTAGCAGCCGGGGCAACCTCTGGCCCAGTCAGCTAGCCAGGAAGTAGCAAATGTCTAAGAAGTACCTATCAATTGACTAATAAACTCTTTGACAAAGTTCTCCAGTAGCTGTGTACCCTAGTAAAACAATAAAATACAAACACAAATTTTCCTTTAGAAATAGCAGGAGACATACAGTATTTCAGGAAGCAAGTGCTTCTACTAAGCAGATTCTCCTCCTCTTAAAATGATCAGTGCTCCCCATTAGTTCTTCTGTTGAGGAGTGAACAGTTTTTCTCAAAGGAGACACAAAAGACACTGGATTTCCAGTGAAAAGTCCTTAGGACTCCAAGTGGGTTAGGTGGAATTACAGGGTAGTGACTTGGGCTCCTGAATTGCTGATTCACAACTGATGGTCATGATAAAGCTTGACCATCAGAGAAGGAAGTAAGCGTGACCACATATTAGAATTTTTTCCGTGGCCACATCATTCTGATTTAACAGATACTTTCTGGGATTCAAATATGTTTTCTGGTCTATGTCCTGTCTGTCCAGAGAGATACACACTCCCTATGGGTGGACTCATCTTCCGAGGAGCTCAGCATCTGTATCTCCAGCACCACGCATGTCCCAGGTTTTGAAGAAATGAAGGGAATTTAGAGCTGGAAAGCAGCCAAGAGGTTAGTCCAGATCTTTCTTTTATAAGCAGAAAACCCTTTCTAAATAGTAATATGATACAGACCTAGTGGGGGCCAGGAGTGCCCAGAAGTCCTGTGGATGCTAACGGAAAGCGGGGTCCCAACCTGCCTGCTCCGTGCCACCCCCAGCACCCCACACAGTGCCTGGCAAGAGAAGATTCTCAATAAATCTCTGTTGGCTACAATTTCTGGATTTTTTGCAAAATTATTGAAAAGAAGCCTTGTGATCTGTCTTTGTTAAAGGCTGAATATTACACAGTTAGAAAATAAGGCACAAATAATCTGGAAAATGAGAAATTCCTTCTCTCTCTGCAGTCTGTCATTCTTCCCCACTTGCCTTTCTTTCCTTTTGTTCAGATTGATTATAAAACCTGCTCCTATCATATAGGGGCATAAATTAACAAAATTACTGTGCTAAACATTACTCCTGGCAAATGGTCCTCGTATCTGCAGGCTTTTTCTCCTTATCTGTTCTTATTAATGATTTCAATGATTCTCAGATTTTCCACAATTAATTAATTAATTAGCCCATCAAAGACATTATTGCAGCTAACACTGAACACCTCCTATGGTGTATTACTGACAGGGTTTCAAACAGTTGCCGAATGATGATCTGAGTGTTAGAGACATCTAATTTATTTATTGGCACTGAGCTGAAAAAAATAAGTTAGCACTGTCAAATGATGCAAGCAAACTTTCAAATGATAGAAGCGAACTTTGCAATCTCTGCCTTTAGCAAGGGATAAAGCCCCCTCCACGCCCCTTACAGATGACAATTACTTTCTGTGTTTTACAGCCCCAAAGGCTGTTTTTGGATATTGAATCACAATGTATTCAGGGAGCCATATACAGCTGCCAACAGGGATGGCATCTGTCTCTTAGTGGTGCCTGAATCTTCAAGGTCTTCACTGAGTTCTGCTTTATTATTTATCTGAAACAGTAGATGCGGAGGTGTAGATTGAAGCACGTGCCTTGTTCTTTGAATGACTGACTATATTGCAGAGATACTTGGAGGTTGAAACAGCTATCTACAAGGAGGAGTAAGTGCTTAACTACAACAGATAATCTGAAGAGTTCTGCAAAGGGAACTCTCTTCTTGAGAAATGTCTTTTGCTAGAAAAATAGATTTCATTCTCCAAACTCAGTGAGCACCTTCTCCAACAATGTAGTCTTCTGGAGTATCCAGAAGGTTGTGAATATTGTAAAGGAATGTTATTGACTGAAAGGGTCAAAATTCTCTATTTTACAAAATAAGAAGTATTTGATGCATTCTGGAGCAAATGTTACGCATTCTGGAGCAAATAAACCACAAATTTACATAACCATATGGATATCTTATAAGTGTACCTGCTTTAATATCTATTAGATAACACACCAACATTAACACATAACAATTTCAAAACATGTCAGCTCTGTGTCTGGCCTATTTCCTTGTATTGACTCATGACTTTCATGTGCCATTGCCCATTAATAACCTCAATGTTCCCCATTAGTTCTTCTGTTTAGGAGTGAACAGTTTTTCTCAAAGGAGACATAAAAGACACTGAATTTGCAGTGAAAAGTCCTTAGGACTCCAAGTGGGTTAGATGGAATTACAGGGTAGTGACTTGGGTTCCTGGATTGCAGATTCACAACTGATGGTCATGATAAAGCTCGTCCATCAGAGAAGGAAGTAAGCGTGACCACATTCTAGAATTTATTTCCATGGCCACATCATTTTGATTTAACATTAATAACCTCTTCTTTGGTTCATCTTACATTCATCATCTCTACTGGAAACTCAGTGATAATTTTATGTTCAAGAGAGCCTGGAGGCCTGACCATTATGCAAAATTTCAAAAATGTTTTCCACAAGACAGGGAAATGATGCATATGAAGGGTCCTAAGGCACCATTACTCTTGGTAGATGCAATGTGTTCATGATTTTTATAGCCCAAATAACCAATAAATAGATAGGTAAATAGATAGATAATTCCAAAGAATAAAAATATTTTAAAGTGGACTTACCATCTCTAGCCATATTTATTCTAGTAGGAAACGAAAGATGGATATAACTTGTCATCTTCCTCTCCCTGATAAAAATCCTGCCTTAGGAAAGTTAATTACAAGATCCCACTGAGTCTGACATGTAGTGAGGTAATGAAAATGCTTTGGTTCTAGAGAATTACAGTACAGTACACAGTGCTCACAAACAGAATGAATAATTGAAATCCAGAGCTTTTATGCTCCAATGGAAAAAAAAAACAATATTTCATGGCACATAAATTTATTCAGCTTATTTGCATTAAGGTTGAAAGATCAAAGCACTGTCCACAGAAAAATAGTTATGGTACCTTAATTTAAGAGTGAGGAGCATTCATAAATATTCTAAGGAAGCAAGATGTACCTACGTTTAATCAGCACTTATTAAAATTTTATTCACTATAGTTATTCAACAGGATCTGTGGTATAAAAACATAATTACAAAAATCAGATTTGAGCTCATTTGACAACAGAAGGGTTTTATGGTGACCTATCTCCAAATGTTCCTATTTGTAATTAAATGCAGCGATCAGCAGTAAGGATTTTGAAGCTGTTTTAGTAGTTCCGCTATTCTGCTTAACATGTGGCACCCGTAATAATTAAAATGATACTAACACATGCACAATTTTATGGCCCTTATGGTGCAACCCATTATGCCAAATAAGGGCCTCTGTTTTCACAGCATACTGCACATGGTCTCATTACACCCACTTTTCTTTTCCTGTCTTCACACTAACAACTGTTAAAGTGAATCAACACACGAAACGTACTATAACAGCTTAGTGTTTATGATATGTGTGCTGTTAGTCAGTGAACAGGAAAATCTAAACATTTACTGTTTATGTAAAGAATAGCGTTAGTGTTAGCGAATTGCTCGGGTCTGCTTACTTTATTATCTAGATCACAAACGTAATGATGGGTTTCAATGGCATCTATATTTTTGCTTTGTTTTGTTTTTCAATGCAGATGTCTATAAAAACCAGAAGAATTTAGGGTTTACATGTCTTGGAATATTTCTGCTGAACCATAAAATAATTGAGAGATCACTTAAAAAAGATAGCTAAATCAGTAGTTGAAGAAGCATTCCCTTAAAAAAAAGAAGATGATGAAGAAGGAGAAGAGGAACAGAGAAAGATTTAAACATATTTGGAGATGATTTCCCTTACAACATGCCTAGGCTGAATCTGCTTTATCTGAGGTGTTAAAAAGCAATAAGCTGTTTTTATGTGGTATCATACTAAAATTTACAAGAAACTGGGAATTTGAGATTAGTGCCATTTTATCATGAATAATTTTGTAATTAAGAAGCTCCTCAAAGACCTCCTACACTCATTTTACAGTCATCAGTTCCGAATGGCATTCAGTCTTTTTGTTCTGGGACACGGTCCAAAGTAGGTCCCATCGGTGGAACACCAATGGATCGGGCAAGATCTCACGTCTGAATTTTACATCCTCATTTTTCTGAACATGAGTCGAAACTTCCACTTAAGAATAACAACTTTTCTTCATTTTTTCCTTCTGGAGTCAGACTCAAGCCTGTCCATTTAGGAATGTTGCTGTATTGGCGCTAACTGGGAAGAAGCTGAGCTGAATAGGCCTAGAATGTTAATGGTTTAATAGCTCAATTGATTGCAAAGATATAGAAGAAAAATGCTCACAGATTGCAGCCTTCACATGGTTTGGCTCCGAGATCTCATAAACAGTGTGACGTCAACCAGTAGAGAACCATGTGGATGCTGTATGAGGACCATGCGCTCATTACAGAACTGTGAAAATTTGTGGGATGGCAAAATAAAAATTATCAGCCAGGAAAAAAAAGGCAAGATGAGAAATGGTAGGGGAAAAGCAGCTTGAGAAAGACCTAACACATTCTTCTATACAGGCCTCTCAGTCAAAAGACTAGGAACTCTTAATATTATGTAAATATCACCACCAGTCCAACAAACTGCAAGAACCTACAAAGAGATTCTCCCAGACACTCCTCCGGAAAGACTGCATCCCTGTTAGGGGGCCTTCTTCAACTTCGCTGCTTACAAAAACAAAACCAATCAAACCACCCTCTTCAACAATTGAAGGAGGAATAAGGCTTTTATCTGAACTCGTAGAAGGTTGCATTTTGCGATCTCTTTTCTTTGATTTTAAAAAAGTGTTTGTGATCAGCATTAGTATTTACTACCCTATGATCAAAAACAAATAACCCACTTTGTTTGTTTCTTACTGCAAATGAATTAAATTAGAAGCCATTAGGAGGACTTGCTGTTTATATCCTTGTTTCAGCAGTGGTAGTATTTGAAGTTTCCTGCGGTAAGTTCATTACTCGTATTTTGTCCAGAATTAGTGAAGCGTGCTGAAAATTGCTAATGACAGATGTTTCTCCACTCTGTCACACTTCTTGTATCATTTGATTTGGAAAGCAACATACGGTGTTCTGCTCTATCAGTATGTCACAGACTGTCTGTAAACAGCTGGTCATAACTCAGTTCAGTGAAAACCATTACTTTCCAATGAAGGGCTGGACACCCTCCAAATTGCATTTTGGCATGGCCTCGGCTGCATAATGCACAAAGTTCCTCTGTTCTGAGGTTACCTAAGGAATATTTCTCACTTTCTCTGCTTGTTTTTTATGTTTCAGAAAATAAGAGTGTTTTCTCAGCAATAGATAAGAGATCAAGAGAATATGAAAAATATATTTTTAATGATTATATTAAGTATTCAGAAAATCTGTGAATGATACATCACAAAAGACAACAACAGAACCCACCCAAAATGTGTATCATGCCATTTCTAGTTATGTCTTCGGTTGAAGGGAGCATGCTTTATTAGGGGTCAGGACCCACAAGATAACATATTTAAATGTCTCCTATAAAATTTCCATGGCATAAGAGCGTGACCAAGTGCCTATTCCATGATATCCAGTCACAGTGAGAAATACTAAACTCATTCTCCTGTTATTTATATGATGGCGAAATCATATAAAGAAAGTGTTCTTGCTATTTTTATCTGAAACACAGAAACTCATCAAGCCAAAAACCAAACATAAAACTTTAAGTTCAAAGCCATACACTCTAACATGACATTTTAAAACATGCTATTACATTAAAAATGCCAAGTGATATAAATAGTCACCACATATTGAATACCAAAACATCATCCCCAACACCTTTCAGAAGGTTTGGAGTATTCCCTCTCTATGGAAATAAAATCTCTCACAGAAAACCTCTGGATAGAAGAGAGATCAATAGATACTGAATATCTTTAAAGCCATTTGATGCGTCCAGATTCCTAGAGGTTTTTCCATATTTATGAAGAATCTAAATAGAAGGAAGTAAGCTCATGTAAGGGACTGAATGATAGAGGAACACATCCATCTCAGCTTAGCACTCCTTCAATCAAATGTTCATCAACAAATACCAAGTACTTACAGGGGCCAGATCATCGCTAGAGGTATTTTGTGGGATTCTTTTCTATACAAGAGGACAGAGGCTTATAAACACTCCACTCAAAGAATAAGCTCTTTTCACCTGGCAAATTACACTTCCTTCCAGGCTTACGTATTACTTCTGAAGATTTCCCTGACTCTCCCAGGCAAAGTTGGCACACATCTGGGCTTTCCTTCACACATTTCTGGTAAAGTTTACTATTGCAGATGAATGCAACTGGAGCCCAGGAGAGAGCAATTCATTCTCTGAGATAATCAGGGGAGACTACAGAAGGAGTGATATGTCAACTGGGCCTTCAAGAATGACTTGCATGTGCAAAGTAGACAACATTTTGGAACATCCCAATTAAGAGGTATGTCCTCGACTAGTGAAAAAAAAAAGCAACACTCCTTGCAGAAGAAATGACGTAAGAGTAGAAGCCAAATATATAAGAAAATATCATGAAATATCAACTATATGCATAATAAAGAATCTTTTCAAAACAATATATTTTACCTGTATTGAATATTTTCTCATCCTGTCCTAGCCCAGGGGTTTAAAAATGAATAGGTATTCTTTCCTGGCAGAGATAACATCAGTAGATTCTGTGTATGAAAGGAGACCACAAAAAGAGGAAGGATTCACTGTATGATGAAGAAAATTTTTTAAGTAAAAACAGAATTTTTTTGAAGTCAGGTCACTCATTACACTATTGAGTACAAGTGGTTTCCCACAACATTAATGTTGTAAGGCAATACTTCAATAAGAGAACTTTTTGTGTTTCTTAATATGAGACCATTCCTGAAAATTATCTTATATTGGTCTTATTTTCATTAAAAACGACAACAACAACAACAACAACAAAAAACAGCTTCACTACGGGATGTGTCCATTCTTTTTAACAATTAAGCTCTTTGTAGTTGCTGTGTTTTAATTTTCTTGGTTTAGTGCTCACTTGCCCAATTGAACTAGGCTGAGCCACCAAAAAGTTCTATCATCTGTCAATGCAATAGCAGAAAAGGTTAAAAAGGATAGTCCTGTCTGCCAGTTGCACAGGGCTTTACCTTTTTAAGGAATGTAGCCAGCTAAGAAAACATGTGTTGATTTTCTTAAATGGTCAAAACTAATGGAAGAAAAAAATGTTTTCAATACTGTTCTTTTTTTCCTCATCCCTCTATGCTCTTTTCTTTTTTGAGTATTTACGTCTACTTATTGTGAATAGCCTTCTTTATCCCAACTCTCCCTCCTTTGGCTCTGTTAAAGTGCGTAGTGAAGGGCTGTTGCTTTTCCATCATAGAGAAATCGTCTCACATATTGTTAAAAGTAAGGAACTCTCATTTTTTCAAAAGGTAGTACAGGAGCCTCTCTGTAGGTTGATTATTCCAGGTGGCAATAATATTAAATTAGGATTTTCGCATGACTGTACAAAGCAAGACGTCCTTGTTGTTATATTTGCTGTTATTTCAATAATGGCCTTTTCTTCTTCTTTTTTTTTTAAATTTTTGCTGATGGTCTTTTTTTTTTTTCTCCCCGTAAGCAGTGCTACTTCTAAATATGAGCTATGGCTCCTAGAGCAGATGGGTGAGAAAAGAAATAATTTCCACCCTATAACTTGTTAGAAGAGCTCAGTGTCTTGCCAGTTGGCCAGGAGTTTCAGCACTCAAATACAAAATACACAGATTCTCAAAGATTAGTCCTCTATGTGGTTCTTATTTGAGTCTCTGGAAATCTCAATAGGGCCAAAAAATTATTCATTGAATTTTTGACTAATGAAAATTGCAAATTATGGCCAACATCCTATTGGTGGTGCCCTGTTGTCCTTCTGGTCAAAACCCTGGCCAATAAATAAAACATAAAAAAATGATACCCTTTCTGTTCCATACAACAAATCAAGTCCACTTGTGAACATTTTCCTCAATGAATAGATTTCTTTTAACCATTTCAAGGAAGAAATGTTTTGCAATAATACACAACTGGAGCCTTTAAGGAAAGAGCAAAGCAAGGACAAGAAAACATAAAAAATTAATTTAGCCTGCTAAATACGTAAAACATATAGTGGCATACTAGTGTTCCTAGTTTGTGGATTGGAAGATAAACTAACCGAGACTTTCCCTAATGAGACAGCTTAACAATTTGATTTCATTTTATTCTGTTTCATTCAACAAACAGTCATTGTGTTCTACTAAGTGCAAAACCCTATTCGAGGCACTGAGAGAAAATAAAGGTGTACATTCCCAACTGTGGAATAGTGTCCCTCAGGAAGTCACCAGAAACAACTGTACAAACAATTCAAATGCAAAGCAATACCACAAAAGTGCTTTACCTGAATGTGTGTGTATAATCTCTAAATAACTGTTTATATTTTATAATTCCCAATTTAAGTAACAAGATCCCCATCTTGCGCCACAACAGTATTTTAAATCCTAAGTCCCTACAATTAGATTGCAAATTGCTTTTATTTAGAATCTGATTAATAGAGTGCCTATATAATTTATCATCCAAACAAGGACACTTTGAGAGTGAGAAGTTGTGCTATTAATAATTATGCCAGGTCAATAGGAATAAATTGGGACTGTCCCAGACATACGGTCTCTCTATTGATAATTTTAGTATTATCAAAACAATATCCTTCCCCTTTTTTCTTCTTCTTGCTACCAGCCTTTAGTAGAGCATTTTATTTCTTATTAGATGGTATTCCACGAGAGACTAGCCAGGAATAAAATGACACTGCATCCTTCAGATCCATCAGTTTTACAACAAAATAAAGACTGGATGGGAGATCATTTAATTTACACTTCTTAGGTCAGATACTGAGCTAGGTACTAGTAATACAAGTAAATTTCTGTCAATATTTTGCTCCAACAAAACTGGAAAGTTTATCTATATTAAAAAAAAATTTTAACATTTTCATTTTCTTTTGAAGTACTTTTCAAATTATTATAAAATATTTTGATAATTTTTTTCCTAAATTGAAGTGCGAATTTTAAGATAAGGAGAAAAGGGAGAGATGAAGTGGTTCTTCTGCAAAAGACTTTAATCCAATTTTCCCATTGCTGAGTCATGACAAATTCCTCCAGAATGTTTCTACTACTTCCTGCTGCCTTTCCCACTTGTCCTTTTACTTTTCCTCCCCATGTTAACTACAGAGGATTGTAGAGGGAGAAAGAAAGTAAGCCATGCAGTTAAGTTTGTGGAAGCAGTTCAATGTCTTCTTGCCCCATCTCTGAATCCATGTTAAAATGACATATATATATACATACATACACACGTATATACATATATATACACACATATATATGTGTGTATATACATATATATGTGCACACACATATATGTGCAATGAGCTAAGTTAATGGAAAAGAGACACATAAATCAATTTCCTTAAAAACCCTTAAGGAGATTTAAAAAACTACGTCTGTAATAAAATGATATTTAAGGAAGGAAAATATTTTATCCAAAATAGAAAACACAGAAAAGCAGAGCTCTAGGGAAGCAACAAGTATTTTGGGGCACAGGAGCACACACAAAATAAAGCATAGACAACACACTCAAAAATCTACAGTGCTGGGCAGGTGATGTGAATGAGTGAAGTGATCCAGGCACAAGGTGATCAGAGACACATTAAGGAATGGTGTGGACTGTGGCAAATCACAGTTATACTGTAGATAAAAGGGCAGCAACTACTCAGCAACAGCCAGTTACTATGTGAAACTGTAAATCCAGTATAAGTTCCACCAACCAGCCAACTTTCAAGAGAAACCAGAAAAACAAAGTTTCCAAAAAATCTCATTATTGTTTAATGCTGGCAGTGAAACCAAATGAAATGCTCTGTGAACCAAACCTGATCTTTGGAGCTCCCAGTCTGCGAATTCTGAAAGAAAATCCTTTACTGGCACATGGCGGCAGAGAACCACAGGGCTCTTCCTCCCATACCCAGGCGTATTTGCTTCTGTCTTGCATCTGATCCTTTCAAAAAGAAAACTTTTTAAGAGGAGTGTTTGTGTGTGTGATATGCAGGCTTTAAAATATTTTAAGTATGTAAGATATATGTGCGCCATGTATTTTTTTAATGTATACTATGATTTAAATGTGGAAAATTGCTATATTAACAATTGTAATTAAGTCGAATCATACTTAAAGGTGAAGTTCATTTTCAAGGATTCGACAGTTCTATCAATCTTCCTCCACTCTCTCCTGTTAACAAAATCCATTTCCTGTTCATTCATTTCTTTAATCAACAAACATTTATAAGGCACCCTATGTGGTAGGGCAGTCTCTGTTCTAGATGTTAGGGATACAAAGAGACAGAGAAAATGACCTGCCTTCACAGAACTTACATTCAATGGGGAAGAGAAACAAAAAATAAACTTAAAAAGAAAATTATACCAAAACATTAGGATGTGGACAGGATTCAGGTCCAGAAGTTTCAGTTCAAACATGAAAAATGTCTAAAACTAAAATATTATCTGACTAGTGTTTTGAGACATCCTTGAACGTCAAATGCTGAAAAGAAATCGTATCAGTATCAATCACCAATTCTGCTTAGAAAGTGACATGAAATGTTGAGATCACTGGGAAATAAACAAGGAATTGAATTATTATTGAGTGTGTGATACAGGAATAAGAGTGCAAAGACTTACTACATTCATATTTTCATTGTTACATTGTACTACTTACTAGGTGAGTGCAAAAGTAATTGCATTGTGGGAATTTGCCATTTGATGCTGAAATACACTCTTAAATGTAGTTATGTTATACATCATTTTCATGGTCATTTCTTGCTTTATGCTTTTTTTGATAATGACTTATTACTTGCTGTATATTTTATGTTTATTTTAGACTATGGATGTTAGACTAAAAGCAAATTCAAGCAATTTTCTTGCTCGAGTTCAAAATGGGTCATAAAGCAGCGGAGACAACTTGCAACATCAACAACACATCCCAGGAACTCCTAAGGAATGTACAGTGTAGTGGTGGTTCAAGAACTTTTGCAAAAAAGACAAGAGTCTTGCAGATGAGCTGCACAGTGGCAGGTCATTAGAAGTTGACTACAACAAATTGAGAGCAATCATCAAAGCTGATCCTCTTAAAACTACACGAGAAGTTGCCAAAGAACTCTGTTGACTATTCTATGGTTGTTGGGCATTTGAAGCAAATTGGAAAAGTGAAAAAGCTCAGAAAGTGGGTGCCTCATGAGCTGACCAAAAATCAAAAAAATCGCTGTTTTGAAGTGTCGTCTTCTCTTATTCTATGCACAAGAATGAACCATTTCTGGATCAGATTGTGACATACAACAAAAAGTGGATTTTATATGACAGGCAGCGATGACCACCTTGGTGGTTGGACTGGGAAGAAGCTCCAAAGCATTTCCCAAAGCCAAATTTGCACCAAAAAAGGGTAATGGTCACTGTTTGGTGGTCTGCTGTCAATCTAATCCACTACTACTCAGTTCTTCTGAGTCCCAGAGAAATTGTTACATCTGAGAAGTATGCTCAGCAAATCTTTTAGCAGGGAAAATGCTTCCACAACCAGCAGGATGTGGAAAATGCTTTCCAAGAATTAGTCAGATCCTGAACCACAGATTTTTACACTACAGGATTAAACAAACTTGCTTCTCATTGGCAAAAACGTGCTGATTGTAATGGTTCCTATTTTGATTAACAAAGATGCGTTTGAGCCTAGTTACAGTGATTTAAAATTCACAGTCCCAAACCACAATTACTTTTGCACCAAGCTAATAATTGATTTGTAACATTGATAAAATATTATTTTTAAAAATTCAAGCAGTACAGAAATGTATAAAGAAAAGAAAACTCATCCAGAAATAGCCAACTGGATGAATTTCATCTCTGCATATGTAAGGTGGAAAGGTAGATGAATGGAAAAATTAACCTTTAATCATTGAGATCAAACTACATGTTCTTGGCATTATATAATATGTCTGGGCTTAAAATCTTGTCTCTGCCATTTTCTAGCAAATAGACATATGGCTTAACTACATGTGCCTCATTCCTATTTCAATAATGAAGATACTACTTACAGTATTTTTGTTGGGATTGATGGAAGTAATCCACAAAGATCATTTAGAAAAGTACACGGAACATAATAAATGCTCAATAAATATTAGCTCTTATTAGTATCTGATTATTAGCATCTTAATGACATTAATTCAATCTTCAATTTTTTTCTCATTTCTGCTCTCTCCCTTTCCTTCTCATTCTGCTGCTTTCTCATTATTTTTGAACTATTTTCCCGTTAGTGTATTCTTAAGTGAAAAACACTCATGATGGATTGTTTTTAGTTTCTTGACAAAATGCATTTAATAATCATCTCTTTTCCTCCCCTGCCCTGGGATCCTTGCCTGCTTGCCTTGCTATTCCTTTTCACTTTGCTCATGCTTAGCTGCTCATTTCTGTTTTCTGCTTTCTCTGATAAGGCATGGATGACTTCCCTTTCACATGTCTTCCGCACATAGTGGCATTCCATTTCTTTTCCTTACACCAACATTTTAATGCTGAGTACTTACTGTTGTGTGCACCATTTCATAGCCTAAGGGAGGGCACTTGTGAGAGGAGGGGACAGCTGAGCCAAGCCTCCATGCAGTCCTGGCTGGAGTACTTACTTGCTTTCTGCTCTCGCATCTTAGGCTTGGGGAAATGCTCTGCAGTACTTGTGTTCACTCTACTTAGTGGGTGAAAGGGATTCTCCTTCCTGCCAGAATGCTCCTTTGCTTTAGATCACTTCCCTGTTTAGCATGGTGCCTGGAGTTCTTCATCACCACCTGACTGTGCTCTCCACCACATCTTTTGTTTTTTATTTCTCTTAATGCCACTCCACCAGTCAGAAGTGAGAAAAAGAAAAAATGTGCACTCCTTTCCCTCCCTCCAGATTTTCAGCTATTAGTAAAAAATCCCAGGCCCTGGTCAACTCACCAGTCTGATTTTGTATGACGCAGGGGCCGGGGGGAGGTGCTTAGGTATTCCATAATACCGGAATCTTCCTTTTCTTGGCTTGTTCTCTCCTTTTAAAAATCAATAGCACTTAGTTATGATCTTTGTTCAGTTACTTTTTTATTCTGTCTTGTCTCGGGGGCAGTTTTATTAGGCTTTGAAGGAGGGAGAGTCTGTGGTCTGGTTATATTCTTCAATCTTTCCCTGGAACTCTGCACTCATGGCATTTTTATTAACATGCTAGCACTTGGCAGAATCAGTCCCTACTAAGAAGACACAGGGTTTGTGTCTTACCCAAATTTTGCCTTGTGTGATACACACTAGCAAATAAATGGGTGAATGAATGATTCAACTAAAAAAAATCCTCTATTTTAACTCCTTATCTTCATAACACTTGAACCCCAACCAAATATTCAGGTAGGTCCAGAATGAACATTAACCCAGATTATTTTTTATTTAAAATCATCAGCATGGACTAGATAACTATAAAGCCAGAAGAGCTCAACTAAGTTAGCACTGTTCCTGCAAGAGTCTAAATTTTACCTTAACTGCTTAAGGTGATGCTCATTTGCTTTTCTAGCATACAGCGCTATCTTCTGCAAAGAATAGGAAAAAGGAAAATTTGCCACTAGGTGGAAAACAAATGTAGAAAGAAACCAAATGCCAATTCAAGTATTGGGAAGTAGTTAACAAAGAATGAAACATCCTCTCAGTAGTAGACATGGAACTATTAAGAATTATATTTGAGGTGGGAGACTAGTGGAGGGGTAGCATTAGGAGAAATACCTAATGTAGATATGGGTTGGTAGGTGCAACAAACCACCATGGCACGTGTATACCTATGTAACAATCCTGCACATTCTGCACATGTATCCCAGAACCTAAAGTATAACTAAAAAATTGTATTTAGAGCATAATAATGTGATGTCAACTATGTAAAGTTATGTATATACATCTATTCATAGCATAGAAAAATAAAGCAAAACATTTTAATATTATCTTTAGATTATATTAAATAATTATGGGGACTATGAGGATTTTTGTTTTCTAACTTTACTAAAATTTACAAAATTTTTAGATTATATTACTTATTTAATCAGTAAACAGAATCCATAAAATATTATTTAAAGAAAAAGTAACTTTGTCCAGTGCATTTTCAAATGCAAAATGAAACAGAAAGATATAATTTAAAATGAACAACCGCCTCAACATCTTAAGATTAAATCTTGTTTTTTTCTGACATATAGATTCAGCCATTTATTCCTTACTAAAATAGGCATTGTAATCCAGCAAGTATGAGTAAGAAAAACGTTTTGTGTGACAAAGCCAATTCTATGAAATTGTCCAATGATGACTTTGGTGAGAACTAACAGGTCTGCCAATATACCCTCCTCTCCATTTGTCATTCAGCTAGCTATTTGGGTTCTTTCAGAGGACTGTTTTTACCCTAAGGGCCAATTTCATTTAAAAAAAAAAAAGGGAAGAAAATATGCAGATGAATTTTATGATTTTCCTGCCTTTTTCCACCTCTTAAAAATCAAGCCAAGCAATGCCAGTGTTCTACCTTTTGAGGGTTCACACAGATTGCCCCCACACGAATGAAAATCTCGGACTCTGCCTGGTCTTGAAGAAAACTCCTGCTTGTCCAAAGAAAGGCATGAAATCAGAAGTTGACAGAGATTCTCATTCAGGAAAGAATTGTCACCATTTTTGCTGTGCTCCGGCCAGAACAACATATGGCAGCCCAGCTGACAAATATAATCTTTTCCTCTTTTTTTCCCATTTCACATGCACATTTCATCTGCGGAATATTAAAACTTCACACAAAGTGCCTGTTAACCCCTTGGCACCACAGCATCCCTCGTCTGGGATGTGCTATTTACCAGAACCCTGGCATCCAGCTGTGAGAGGGTTAAAGCCAACAGAAAGAGACCCTGGTAGTCAGAGACCTTCTGACTCTCCCCTGCCTCCATTAGGAAGGGCTGAGTCTCAGCATGTTGGGGCAAAGTTGTCTTCGTTTTAGAAAATTCATAGATTCCCGGCTTCAGTGTAAACCGCCTTGGTACCCTGCAACCCATGGCCTTTGAGTTTCCCAATCAGAGGTGTTTTCAGAAGCAGCTGTCCTTACATTCTGCTGTCCATGGGGACCCCAAGTTCAGCCTGCTCTCCACCCCAGAAGCACACCCCTGGCCCCAGTCTTGATGGAAGAAAGCTTGCACGTGTGATTTAAATAGAAAAGACAACTTTGTTCAAGTTCTGAATCTACCCCCCTAGACATAAGCACTGAGTTGAGGTTTAGATATCTTTGTTGACAGAGACAAAGTAGGAGACCTGCTCAAATCCTGCTGTGTTACACAGCCAAACCCACCCTCCATAAACCCAAGCATCTTGAACACACTCTTGATAGGCTGTTTTAAGTATGTCTCAACATATGATTCTCTGACTTCTACCCATTCGCTCCTTTATATTTGGAGTTTTTCACTTAGGAAAATTGCCTGGCACAAAATAAGACACGAATATATATTAGTTGAATATATTCCAAGTGTATAAAAACTACAGGAAATAATATACGACACAATCCATGGATTCGCCACTGAAATTAAGCAGCTGGTACCATTTTGCCATATCTGCATCAAATGACTCTCTTTTGAAAAAAATAAGATGATTACAGTTTCAGGAATAACTGACTACACTCCACACGCTTCCTCCACCAAGTTAACTACTATTCTGAAATTTGCGTGCATCATTGTCTTGCAAGTGTTCATAACACACATGCATGTTTTCACAAGAAATGTATACACTAGCGTTTTGTCTCCTTAAAATTTTCCATGGGTAGTAGCAAATATTATAGAATATTTACATTTTTTTTGTACTTAGCAGTGTTTCTCTTTGCAATTTATTCAGTTGATAGATATCTACAAATATAGGTCACAAATTTAAATTGCTGTATACTTTCTCATCATTTCAATAAACAAAACTTTACACATTCCCCTTATAAGGGACAGTTGGGTAATTCCACATTTGTGCTATTACAAAAAATTCTACTTTGAACAACTTCGATCATACCAGATAGATGCCCTATGTATCTATATCAGATATCCTCTAGGGTGAACACTAGGAACTAAAACTGCTTAGTCCTAAGCCCTGAGGATTTCAGTTTTACTAGATTGACAAATTGGTTATTCCGATTCTTGTTTTCACTATCAATTATAAAAATGCCTGTTTCCACATTCTCACCAACATTTGCAAATAAACATTAATTTTTGAGAAATTGATATGTAGCTGATAGTTTATTGTTGTTTTTGTTTCCAGCTCCCTAATTATTAATAGGATTGAGCAGCTCTTCTTATGTTTATTAGACATTCGTTTTATCTTCTTTGTAAATTGCCTTTGCCATTTTTATTTTAAATTCTTTGCTCTTTTCCTATCAATTTGTAGAAGTTCTTTATAAACGAAAGTATTAGAATCATCTTTTCCAAATCAGTCAATAGCTTATCTTTTTACTTTGTTTTGGCTATTCATATATATATATATATATATATATATATATATATATATATCTCCTTATTAGAGTATTTATATATATATACATATATATCCTTGAGTATCCAGATAGATAAATAGATCTCCTTATTTGAATATCCATATATAATACATATATATTCAGATAATATATATGAATATATACATTATTATTTAATGTCATCAAATTTATCCATGGTTTATGGTTTGTACTTCTTGAGTCTAATTTAAGAAATTTTTTCCCATACCTCAGTGCTAAACAACATACATGCCTGTTTTTTATACAGTCAGTTTTGTTGTTGTACTTGTTTCGAAATTGTAAATTTGTTCCAAGACTATTGATATAATAAAAAATATGAGCATAACACAAATTTCCAATTTAATTCTGTGCTATTTTGTCAATGAGAAGCACTTAGTGAATGCAGAGAACTATGCACAGCTTAACCAAGCCATACAGGAATTCACAAAATGCACACACATGTGCTTCCATATCTATCAGTTACCTCAGTAGGTTATGACACCAGATATGGCTAAATGTGTTATGAGCCACATCCAGCCACATCTGGTGTGTTATGAGCCACATCTAGCCATATCTGGTGTTTAACCTTTCATCTGACTTCACGTAATCCTCCCTTCACTGCTTCACAATAACTCACCAGCTGAAACTTTCTGACGTCCAATCTCACAACCAACTTTTTAGCTTGTTTCAAGAAGTGTCATGTTTATTTTAGTATTTATGTATATTGAAATATATTATGTATATATTTCACCATTTAAAATGTGAAAAACTGTGCTTTCAGTTATTTTTTTCTATCTTTCTTTTTTTGTGTGTGTCACTGCTGACGTTTTTGAGTGTTGAGAAGTTTTAAGTTTGAGTGTTGTACCACTGACCTCATTTCTCCCCTAAGCCCTGTACTTTTACTGTGAGATTTTGCATGGTGGAGTAATTTTTAGGAATGCATATGTAGTGGGCTAGCAAACAGACCATATGAAGCTTGTAGTCTTGCACTTTATGTTTAGATCTTTAATCCATCTGCAATTTACTTTTATGAGTATTGTATGATTGACATTATTTTTTTCCAGAAATAAAAAGCTACTTAGCCTCCATTTTAATTATTGTATGTTTCTTTTACTTTTCTTGTCTTATTTCACCAGCTAGGACCTCCAGTAGAAAGTTGCATTAAAGCAGAAATCAATGGTGTCATTTATTTGTTCATTAATTTGAATGCTTCTCAAGTTGCATGATTTAAAATGTTGTCTATCCCAGGTTTTTGTTAGATGTATTTTCTCAGGATAAGGAAACTCTTTTTTATTCATAGTTTAGTAAACAAGACTATCATAAATCATTGTTGAATTTGGTTACATACATTTTCTATATCTATTGAGATAATATTCTTTAATTTCTTAATGCAATGATTTATAATATTGAATATGTTTAATGTTCAATTATCCTTGTTTTCTTGGGATAAATCAAAATCAACTATAAAACAGATATATGTGATGTGTGTGTGACATTATGTGTATGGTATATTTTTCTACAGTTTTCAGTATACTTAAAATAAAATTTGTTCATTATTTTTAACTTTACAGTAAGATGAGTTTGGAAATCTATATATAGTCATGTGACCACCATTGTAATAAAAAATTTCATAACCCCACTAAATTTTTACCTTCCTGTAGTTTCACTATGAGATGTCTCACTGTGGTTTTCTTACAGTTTATCATAGATGGAGTTCATTGAGCTTCTGGAAGCTACAAGTTAATGTCCTTAGCCAAATTTGGGATATTTTCATCCCTTATGTAATCAAATAATTTTTCTGCACAATTCTCTCTTCTCTTTCTCAACTCCAGTAACATGTATGTTAGAATTATTTATATTGCCTCAAAAATCTCTAAAACTGTTTATTTCTCTTTTTTTCTTTTTGTTTTCTGGATTATGCAATTTCTATTAAACTATCTTCAAGTTCACTTACTATTTTCAGTGATAGTCAAATACATTTTTTAATTTACCAAGTTAATTTTTTATTCTAGTTATTTTAGTTTTCAGTTCTAATATCCATTTGGTTCTTTTCATAGTGTCCATTTTGCTGTTGTGATTCCCTATTGATTCTATCATTTTTATATTTTGCTTTAATTATTTGAACATATTTTAATATAGCTCTTCAAATATATTTATAAATCAGTTTTAACATTTTTGTTTGCTAATTCCAATATCTGGGCTCACTCAGAGTAAGTTTCTATAGATTGTGTGAGCATTTTTTTCCCCTTGAGTGAAGGTCACAATTTTCTGTTTCTTTAAATGTTTGGTAAGTTTAGTCAAAACTTGAAGTTGCAAATAATAAATTGGAGAGACTACAGATTCCAATTTGGTCTTCCGACAATTGGCAATTCACTTCCTGGATTCCAACCGAAGTCTCTGTTCCTCCCATGGTATGCAGCCACAGAAGTCTCTGCTCAGATTTTTTTTTTTTTCCTAGCTTTGATTTTTAGCCTGGTTGCTTAGTGATCTTTCCTACTCCTGAGTGATTTAATGATCAGCCACGGATTTGGGAAGAGATATACTCAGTCTGAGCTTCATGCTGGTTAGGGAATGTAATCTTTCAGTGTCTCAGCAAACTCCCACTCTGGTCTGGAGCACTCTTGCCTTTCAGGATACACCTCCACGTTTGCTTGCTTTTTGTTTGGGTCCCTGGGGAATCTCTCATTTACATGAATATCTTAGCAGACAACTAGAGATTTGGGCAGAATTTTCTCAGGTTTTCAATCTCGGTTTTACTGAAAATACCTTTATTTTGCCTACAATCTTGATTTATAACCTAGATATGTGTTAAATTTTAAGTTGACAGGTTTTTTTTTTCCAGCATATTGAAGATGATATTCCATTGTTGTCTACATTCTATTATTACTAATTAGAAATCTGTCATCAGTTTAACTTTTCTTAATTTTCTGAAAATCTGTGTACTCCCTCTGACTACTTTTATGATTTTCTCTTTGTCTTTGGAGTTCTGTAGATTCAATATGATATATTCATGTCGATTTATTTTATTTATCTTGCTTGGAATATGTTGTGTTTCTTGAATTGGTGAGTTCATATATGCATTTCAGTTCTGCAAAATTTTCAATCATCTTTAAAATATTGCTTCTTCTATTTTAACTTCCTTTTCTGGAATTCCTGTTAAATATATATTGCTCTAATTCTGTCTCTACATTTTCAAAACATAACTTCATATATATATATCTCCAAGTCACATTTTAGATAATTGAATTCTTTTTCTTTTTTCTATTTCAGATATGTCTTCTAGTTTGCTAATTGTTTCTTCAACTTTATTTAGCTATTCAAATAAGTTATTTGAATAACTTATGAAGGGATTAATTGATTACTTTTGTTTTCTGATCATCTGAATCATACCAATCTCCCCCAAAATATGACAAGTCATAGGATCTCACAATTATGTCTCTATTACACAGCACAGGCCTACTCATTTATAGATGCAAATCTGCAGATTTTTCAAGAGCTAAGTTTTTAATTTAACAGACTGGTTTTATTTATTCTATTTTCTTTTTATGTGTTTATTTCTCATGGCATTTTTTTCTTTTGTGGATATTTTTCACATCTTTAATACCAATAAATATGTAGTCTCCATCAGACTGTTCAACTAAGGAGCTAATCTTCCTGTTTATATGTGTGTGTGTGTGCATATGTGTTGGATGATTCTTGTTCATGATGGATTATTTTCTTACATGTTTTATAATTTTGGATTATGAGCTCATCTATAGTAAGGCTTTCTTCGTGGAAATTCTGTGTGATATGAGATGAAAAAATGTCCCCCAAAGTTTAATATTTGCTGCATTCTGGTATCAAATTTCATGTTGATTTTTTGGCTTAAGATTTGATGAATAATGCCAAGAGTATAACTGTGAATTCAAATCCTTCACAAAGTTTAGTTTCGGGGTTTTAAATTCTTATAGATAAAATATTATTATTTTAACGAAAGCCCAAGCATGTTTAATCGACTTTTTCTTATTCTGTTTTTCTTTTTTGTCTCTTGGTAATAACAGGTAGATTTTTTTTCTAGTTATCACTTTCACTGGTGATGCAGTCTGAACTTTATGCAGATACCATAGTTCCAATTCCCCACCTCACACAGTCTTAAGTTCCCATCTTCTGCTTCTGCATGGTTATTAAAACTGGCCCCTAGATGTCTAAGTTGGACAACGCCTCTAAAGATATCCACATTGTCTGCTCACATACTTACTGCTTTAATTCTCATGAGAATTTTCAGCACTTGAGAATATTAATTTTATTACCAAAAGCTCAGTCATGTATATAAATACGTGCTGTTGTAGTTTATCCAGCATATACAAACGTTTTTAGCAGATAAATTTTCTGGTCAGTTGTCTTATTAGAACCAGAATTCCTATTCACATTTTTACTCACTCCAATTTGGTTTTCAACCATATCATACCATTGAAACTATTCTTGTTGAGGGTTACTAATTATATTCATGTTGCTAAATCCAGTGGACAGTTGTTTCCTCTTACTAATTTATTTATTATTACTTAAACTTAACACTTCCTCATCTTAAGTGCTCTTGTTTGGTTTCCATGACAACAAACTCTTCTGGTTTTGTAATTATGATTAGCTGTCCTCTTCTACACCATTTTCTTCCTCTCCCTGGCTCAATCCTAGGTGCTATTCTCTTATATTTACCTATTTTCTTCCTAGGTGATCTCATCAATTCCCATGACTTTAAACACAGTGTTTATGTCAATGGTGTCCAAATGTTAACCTCTAGCTTAACCCTCTTCTTTGACCTTCATACCCATTTAGAGGAAATCCCCATTTTTTAGAAGAAAACTTAGATGTCTCACAAGCATCTCAAACATGTTCATAATTGAAATCCTGGTCCTCACACTAACCAAATCAATTCTTCTTCTAATCTCTTTCTTTTTAGCAAATGCTCCTTCTCTCCATCTTATTAAAGAGATATGGGGTATCATCCTTCCTTCCTAAATCTCTCTTACGATCTTCTTACATAAATATATCATCAACTCCTGGCATCTCATAATTCCATACACCTCTTTTTCTTCAGTACCACAGCCATTTCTTCTCTGAATTCTTATAATAGCTTTCAAACTTGTCTTCTGCTTCTACTCTTTTCCCCTCTAGTTAATTCTCTACTCGACAACAGTACTCATTAAAAATTGTTAAATTATGTTAACATTAAATTATGTTACTCCTCTGGTTAAAACTCTTTATGGCTTTCCACTGCATTTTAGATAGCAAATTTAAACACAGTGTTGCTATATCCAAAATGCTTTTATTCCCCCTCTACTTTTGAGTCCTTTTCATTGTTTAGATCTCAAACAAAATATCACTTCTTCCACAGTTGAAATGTAACCTTCTAGGAGAGGTTTTCTCTGCCATCCTATGTAACTGAGGGTTTTCTTTATTATTACATATTATTGTACCCTGTTCTCTTTCTTTATAGTAATTTCTATACTTTTTAAATTACATGTATTTTTGTTTCCTACTCCATTTTTGCTTCCCCACTTAATTCTTACTTCCGTGAAGATAAGGGCCATGCTATTTTGTTCACACAAAAATGATTGACATTTAATAGTCCTCAATAAATATTTGTGGAATAATGAAGACATTGAAGAAGAAAGCATTTGTAGTGGTGGTATTTTCTCAAAGCCAAAGAACCAAAACACTCCCTGAGATCATGAGTTCTCAATGTTTGTTTGCAAAAGGACTTGATGAATGAAGGAAAATTGCACTTATAATGTACCATGCTATCTCACTTAATCCTCACACAATTATCTGAAGTGGATGTTATTTTACTTAGTTCATAGAAGTTAGTAATTTGAACAAGAAGCATAAAGATTAAAAGGGGACAATGCAGACTTGGAACAAATTCTCCTGAGTCTCCTTATTACAAACAGGGAACGCTTTCCAAGAAAGCAATGCTCCCTTCTAAAAAGTGGTTAAATTGGAAGAAGTGCTTCATGGCATCCAGATATTGGAAACACATGACACCTTTTTCTGATCTTCTCCTTCATGGGCACCCACAGTTTCTAGTAAAATTCATCAGCATAACATGTTAGTCTATGCCTAGATATGAGATGCAGCATTGAAACACACATGTGAAAGAACCATTTTCTAATACCTCAATATTTCTTGGCTAAATCTAATTCATAATTAACTTGCATATGTTTTCTATGTTCTTAATATTGATCATCTTATAGATGTTTAGACTGTTGAAATAAAATAATTTACAAGATTTTGGATAAGAAAGCTCAGATAATTTTGACACCATGTGAAGCAAAGCCTTTGAGGTAGAGTGAAGAGATGTAAAACAATAAAGCATATGATGTCTTGTTCAAATCCAGCCATATCCTGATAGAAAACTAATACAAAGAATGCAAGTTGAGGTTGAGTTTAGAACTAAGCCTATTTTCAGCAATTGGAAAATTTATGTATTTGAACATATTTGACCTTTATTGCTTATTGGTTTTTCTGTATGGAAGGAAAAAAGGAAAAAAAAAATCATACAAAACTAATGATTATGATGACCACAAATCTGTTCAAACACCTTGATAGCCAAGTCACTATCTCCCTTAGGTAAATTGATCTTCCACATTCTGAATTAGCAAAATCATCTTTGTGGCCTTTTTTCTCGTTAAACAGGTTGAAATTGTTTGAATACTGAGGCATTTTGGTCCCATTGCTCATGGGAGGCTGTGAAGCAGTTAATCCTGTGTTACCCTCAACACATACCTCTCACTACTCATACAACACATACCTCTCACTACTCATGGAAGTTGCAGGTTTACATGCACAAAGTCACCATACTTCTCTGTCTGCCTCCAGCAACCTTGGCTTAGACCTATTTTCCCAGTGTAATTATTAAGTAGTATCCCCTACGTTCAAAATTATACCAGTTTGGACAACAATTTATATGGAAATCAAAGAAAAAAACAAAAACAAAAACAAACAAACAAAATTGACTTAAACATTTTCTTTAACAGTTGTCTTTTTTTTTCTAAATTCAGTCTTTCTCTTGCTTTTTTTCCCCTGCTATTGAGGAAGTATTTTGCCTCCCCTACTCACTGAGAAGTATTGACTTCGTTGTACACATTCTAAAGCATTTCTGATTTGAATATTTTTGTACATTTTTATCAACTATTAAACCTTCTCTTCTAGTGGAAAACAAACAAACAAACAAACAAACAAACAAAAACAATTTATATGGAAATCTACCCATACCATCTTACAAACCACATTCTGACATAATGCCTGGAGAGGAAAACTAAATATTTTCTGAGAAAGAAGCTATCAATCAAATCTAGGCCTTCATGGAAGCAGAAAGTCAGCTTGGAGCTGATGATCCTTTTCATCTTACCTGTATAGACAAATGGCCTCTCTCAGTTGAACACTTACAAAGTGTGAAGCCACCCACATCCCTGGAGGAAAGGTTCAATGGAACTCTTCATAGTTTCAAAGACTGCCCCTCATGCTCCTCTCTAGACAAACTGACTACTAAGAAAGCAGGCAAATTTATATAAAGGTCAACAGGTGTTCTGGGGGAAAAGATTAAAATTATGTCCTCTTCCTCTTTTGGGGTTCAATCACACTGTACTTCTCTGGTGGGTTAATATGATTCTAGGTGAAGTTTGCCAGCAAGAAAAAAAAAAAAAACCCTAAGGACCTTAAAGATAAATGTTTCCTAATGGGACAAGGAGTAGAAATTGGGGATCTAAAATCAAAGCCAAGCCCTAGAAGTTCATGAGTGAAGAGGAAGCAGCCAAACATTAGCATGATGCTTGTACCTCAGAAATGACAGTGCATGTAAAATGTAGATTAAGGCCTTTAACTGTGAAAACCTTATAGGACAGTGGATGAGGATAGACTAAACTAGACAGCCTCAGCTTTCAGCAGCCTGAAATCAAGATATCTAGAACTGAGACCTCTTGGTAGACTGATAAGAACTTCTAATTCTCTCCTTGCCGAGAACAATCATGCATCACCTAACCATGGGGACGCATTCTGAGAAATGTGTTGTTAGGTGATTTTGTTTTTGTGCAAACATCATAGAGGGTGCTTACACAAACCTAGATGCCATAGCCTACTACATATCTAGGTTGTTTGGTATAGCCTATTTCTGCTAGGCTGCAAACCTGTATTGCTTGTTACTGTACTGAATGCAGTAGGCATTTGTAACACAATGGTAAGTATTTGTGCATCTAAACAACAAAATTATCATTTTTGCTGTCCATTGTTGACCAAATGTTACTATGTGGTGCACAACTCTATTTGGAAGCACAAGTTACGTTTGGAGACTGAGTAATGCCTAGGGTTTTTTATAATTCAGGTACCAAAAAAAAAAAATCACTAGAGGCAAAAATGTACTTCCTGATAAAATGAGTAGAGAAAGGAGACTTCATGATTAATTGGGAAAAATAAATGGGATATGACTATATTGTTCCCCAGAGAAAAGAAGACAACTCCAAACCATCATTACTCATATGTAAGACAGTCAGGGCATTTTCAAATGTTTAAAGAACAACCAATTGTTTATGAGGAATGGAAGAAGCCTTTCATACATGGTATCTGAAGCAGAAAGGCCATCACTCTAACCAGGCTCCTTCACAGTCAAATCTCCCCCATTGAAGTCCTATGAACTTCAATTTCTGACATAGGGGCAGCCACATGGAGAGAGAAAGCCGGTTATAGAGACATTTTCAACTCTGACAAGAAATCTGCTTCATAGAGAAGATAAGCAGGGGAGGCCTAATTAGTAAGTGTAACATGGCTCCTTAATTAAAATCTCCCTTTAGATTCAATCTATTCCATGGAATGACATTTAATAATATTGAGTTATAGTTATGAATGAGTTCGTCCAAATATTTTCATCTTTGATTAACATAAGCATTGCCCATAGAGAAACACTCTTCCCAAGTTATCTATGAATGAAGCCTTAGCATATCATTTTATTCAGATGCTCCTGTGAGTATTGCCTATCAAAGGGTATCTTGTGTGCACACTTTTCAAAAGGCTACCAACTGAGATCAGATGTTCAGCACTATTGCCACCTACTTCAACAAAAGGAACATATATTCACAGGTATACCTGCATATATAGAATAAAAGATACCCCTCCTTTTATTTATCTTTTTGAGTTTGTATTTTTTTACTTTTGTGAGTACATGGTAGGTATATATATATATATGGGGCATATGAGATGCTTTGATACAGGCATGCAATGTGAAATAAGCACATCATAAAGAATGGGATATCCATTCCCTCAAGCATTTATCCTTTGAGCTACAAACAATCCAATTACAATCTTTAAGTTACTTTAAACTGTACAACTATTATTGGCGATAGTCACCCTACTGTGATATCAAACAGTAGGTCTTACCCATTCCATCTATTTTTACGTATCCATTAACAACCCTTATCTCACCACCACCACCACCCCTCCCCCAACTTCCCAATACCCTTCAGCCTCTGACAACCATCCTTCTACTCTCTGTCTCCTAAGTTTGTTTGTTTTGATTTTTGGATCCCACAAATAAATGAGAACATATGATGTTTGCCTTTCTTTGCCTGGCTTATTTAACTTAGCATAATGATCTCCAGTTCCATGCACATTGTTGCAAATGACTGGCTCTCATTCATTTTCACGGCTCAACAGTATTCCATTGTGTATGTGTACCACATTTTCTTTATCCATTCATCTGCTGATGGACACTTAACATTGCTTCCAAGTCTTAGTTATTATAAACAGTGCTGAAACAAATACAGGCATGCAGACATATCTTCGATATGCTGATTTCTTTTCTTTTCTTTTGTATATATACCCAGTAATACCCAGTAATGGGATTGCTGGATCACACAGTAGCTCAATTTTTAGTTTTTGGGGAACCTCCAAACTGTTCTCCATAGTGGTTTACTAACTTACGTTCCCACCAACAGTGCATGAGAGTTCCCTTTTCTCCACGTCCTCACCAGCATTTGTTATTGCCTGTCTTTTGGATAAAAGCCACTTTAACTTGGGTGAGATGGTACCTCGTTGTAGTTTTGATTTGCTTTTCTCTGATGATCAGTGACATTGGGCATCTTTTCATATGCCTTTTCACCATGTCTATGTCTTCTTTAGAAATATCTATTCAAATATTTTGCCCACTTTTGATTAGACTATTAGATTTTTTTGGTCCTATACAGTTATTTGAGGTCTATATTCCTTTTTTTAGAGAACTACAAGAGAATAAGAAAGAGTAAGTCCTTATTGTACCCTGGCATTTAATAAGAAAGGTAACAATAACCTAAAATAACACTACCACTTCCCTGTGACATCCTCTGGAACCATGATGACCATCTTGCCCTTGCATCTGGTGAAGACATTTTGTTGAGGGTGGGCAAAAGATAAAAGGAGAAAAGAAGTGATAACAAAGTTTTTATCCATAATCAGTTGCTTTTGAAAAGTAGTATCAGTGCCCAGATCTTTGTAGCTGTACCTCTATTCAACTTCACTTCCACTGTTATTCATGGTGGGTCACCTGCTAGAGGAACTGCAGAACATCTGCAAGAACAGAGACAACTGCTATGTCTTATGTGCAGCATAGGATCCAATGGTGTTAGACAACTGCTGTGTCTTATGTGCAGCATAGGATCCAATGGTGTTCTGTCAGAAACATCAGAATGTTGTCTGATTATCTGACACATTCAATACTGGTCAGACTTTATTCATTTGGGCAAAAAGTCTGGCACCAAGGATGATTTTCTTTTGATGGGATTGTAGTTACTTGTGAATGTGTCTTGTTAATGAGATGTTTAGGATCAGAAGCCGTGTCTGAATAATTATTATATTTCAAAATAATCATCTGTGGAACTGAAACTGGACTATTGCAATGATCTTCTAAATAGTCTTTAGTTGTAAATGACAGAAAAACTAACCTAGCAAGTTTAAGTTCATAAAATTGGTAAGTCCAATAGTAGGACTGGCTTTAGGTATGGCTGAATACGGGAGCTCAAAGGCTGTCATCAGAACTTGATCTATTAGCTAGTTCTCTTTTCCTCTGTGTGTTGGTCATTATTCTCACCAAGTTCTATCTTTTTGACCACAAAATGACTCTGCCTTTAGTTTCCTGCCCTCCCATATTTACATACAGCCTGTTTTCTAGTGTCCCCTGAAAATCCCAGAGATTTACTCTAATTGGATAAGTTGAGGACTGATTTTCAACCCTGAATTATTCACTGTAGCCAGAGAGAAGCATGTTCATTACTTGAGCCATGGCAATGCCCTACCCAGAGGTGTTTGATTATCTGTCAGCAATTTAACAACATTTTCCTTCTTTTATGCTCTCCCCTTATGGCAGGTTTAGAAACCTGGGAGATATATTGCCTGCAGGTTCCAGGTTAGATTCTGCCAATAAGAGAACTAACCTGAGATTTGAAAGTCACAGGAATTGCTGAAGCCATTGTTTCTCCTCGGTCAGTAGCAGGCAGGTGGGTGAACTTTGGCAGAGGACAGACGTAAGATTTTGATGGCAGCTTCCAGACATCCTCCTGCTTATTGCTAAATGTGGGAGCTGCAAGTAGCTGAGATCATTGCCAGATGTTCTGTGATTGGAGCACTTCTTGATTTCCTGTCCATTCATCTTAGTCTTCCAATGGTTTGATAAACCTCTAATGCCTGTCTTTTATTAGTACTATTATTATTTCAGTAGTTTTGGGGGAATAGGTGGTGTTTGATTACATGGATAAATTCCTTAGTGGTGATTTCTACGATTTTGGTGTACCCATGACCCAAGCAGTGTATACTGTACCCCGTATGCAGTCTTTTATCCCTCACTCCCTTTCTCACCCTTCCCCCCAAGTCCCCAAAGTGCATTGTATCAATCTTATGCCTTTGCATCCTCATAGCTTAGCTCCCACTTACGAGCGAGAATATATGATGTTTGGTTTTCTATTCCTGAGTTACTTCACTTAGAATAATGGTCTCCAACGTCCATCTAGGTTTCTGCAAATGCTGTATTTTCACACCTTTTTATGACTGAGTGGTATTCTAGGGTGTATATATATACATATATATTACATATATACACATATATGTATATATGTACACCCACATATATATACATAAATATATAAACACATCCATATTTTTGCAGTTGCAAATTGTGTTGCTATAAATGTGCAAGTGTCTTCTTTATATAATGGCTTCTTTTCCTCTGGGTAGACACCCAGTAGTGGGATTGCTGGATTAAATGGAAGATCTTTTATTTCTTTGAGGAATCTCTATACTGTTTTCCATAGTGGTTGTACTAGTTTACATTCCTACCAGCAGTGTGAAAGCGTTCCCTTTTCACCACATCCATGCCAAGATGAAGTTGGTTAGATCACCAGATGTTTCTCACTGTCATAATTTCCTCACTGTTAACGATTTTTGCAAAAGTTATTTCACCTGCATTTCCAAGGCATCTGTTTTCTTTGCCTCTTCTTCCATATGCGTCATTCTGATATTTGATAATGCTTTCTTTAAATAAAAAAATTTCTGGAAAATTAATGGAAAAGCAGTTTGTTACTGTTTAACAGACAGCATATCTGAACTAAACATGACCAGGTAAATTCACTGTTTTGACGCTTAACCAAAAACGTACATTCAATGTAATCATGTCAGGTGCTTGGCAGAGTCTTATTTGGATTTAAAAATCCAGAATAAGTTTTTAGGCTGGATTAGCACTACACGATTAAGGCTTTCACTATCACTATTGTAGTGTTAGTGTAGGCATATCTCTGAGACATTGCGAGTTTGGTTCTAGACCACTGCAGTAAAGTGAGTCACACAAAATGTTTGGTTTCCCAGTGCATATAGCAGCTTTGTTTACATTATACTGTAGTCTATTAAGTGTGCAATAGCCTTATGTTTAAATAATTATACATACCTTAGTTAGAAAATACTTGGGCTAAAAAATGCTAATGATCATCTGAGCCTTCAGTGAGTCATAATTTTTTGCCTTGCTTGCTTCAGTGTTATTCACTGCCAAGCCAGTGATAGGCTTTGGAGAAGGAAACACTAGTAAGACCAGGGTATTGGTGGCTGAAGGTTGGGGTGCCCATGGCACTTGCTTAAGACAATGATAAAATTTGCCTCAGAGATTGACTTGTTCTTTCATGAAAGACTTCTGTGTAGCATGTGATGGCTGTTTGCTAACATTTTACTAACAGAACTTCCTTCAAAATTAGAGTCAATCTCTCATGGCCTGCCACTTCTTTGATGTGATATTCTAAATCCTTCGTTTTCATTTCAGCAGTGTTTACAGCATCTTCATCAGGAATATATTTCTTCTCAAGAAATCATTTTATTTGCTCATTCATAAGAAGCAATTTCTCATCCATTCAAGTGTTATGAGACTGCAGCAAATCAATCACATCTTCAGGCTCCACATATAATTCTGCTTCTCTTGTTATTTCTACTACATCTGCAATTACTTCCTTTACTGAAGTCTAGAACCCCTCAAAGTAATTCATGAGTGTTGGAATCAACTTCTTTCAAACTCATGTTAATGTTTATATTTTAACCTTCTCTAAATCATATATGTTCTTAATACCATCTAGAATGGTGAAACCTTTCCAGAACGTTTTCAATGTACTTTGCCCAGATGCATCTGAGGCATTGCTATCTATAGCAGCTATAGGTTTACTAAACACATTTCTTAAATAATAAAACTTGAAAGAGGAAATTACTCCTTGATCAATGGGCTGCAGAATGAATGTTGTTTTAGCAGGCACAAAAACAGCACTCACCGCCTTCTACATCTTTATCAGAGATCTTGGGTGGCCAGGTCCATTGTCCATCTTTTGAAAGGAATTTTTTTTTCTGAGCAGCAGATCTCAACAATGGGTCTAAAATATTCAACAAACTATACTGTGAACAAACGTGCTGTCATCCAGGTTTTGTTCTATTTATAGTGAAAAGCAGAATAGATTTAGCATAGAATTCCTAAGGGCCCTAGAATTTTCAGAATGGCAAATGAGCATTGGCTTCAACTTAAAATCACCAGCTGCATTAGCCTCTAACAAGAGTGTCAGCCTGTCCTTTGAAGCTTTGAAGCCAGCATTAACTTCTCCTCTCTAGCTATGAAAAGCCCAGATGTCATCTTCTCCCAATAGAAGGCAGTTTTATCTACATAGAAAATCTGTTGTTTAGTGTAGCCATCTTTATCAATGATCTTAGCTAGAACTTCTGGATAGCTTTTTGCAGTTTCTTCATCAGCACTTGCTGCTTCATCTTGCATTTTTATGTTATGGAGACAGCTAGCTTCATTCCTTAAACTTCATCAACCAACCTTCACTAGCTTCCAACTTTTCTTCTGCAGCTTCCTCATCTCTCTCAGCTTTCATAGAATTGAAGAGTTAGGTGACTTCCTTGCTCTGGATTAAGCTTTGGCTTAAGGGAATGTGGCTGGTTGGATCTTTTATTCAAGCCACTAAAGTCTTCACCATATCAGCAACAAGGCTGCTTTTTTAACCTTTGTGTATTTAGTGGAGTAACACTATTTCATTCAAGAACTTTCTGTTTGCATTCACAACTTGGCTAACTGTCACAGAGGCCTAGCTTTCTTCCTGTCTTGGCTTTCAACATGCCTTCCTCACTAAGCTTAATTATTTCTATCTTTTGATTTAAACTGAGAGGCATGCAACTCTTCCTTTCAATTGAACACTTAGAGGTATTGTAGGGTCATTAATTGGCCTAATTTCAGTTATGTTGTCTCAGGGAATAACAAGCCCCCAGACAAAGGGAGAAAGACAAGGAATGGTTGGTCAGTGGAGCAGTCAGAACACACACAATATTTATCAATTAAGTTTGCTGTCTTTTTTTTTTTTTAGATGGAGTCTCACTCTGTCACCCAGCCTGAAGTACCATCGTGCAATCACAGCTCACTGCAGCCTCAATCTCCTAGGCTGCAGCAATCTTCCCACCTCAGCCTCCTGAGTAATGGAAATGGTAAGCATGCACCATCAAACTTGGAGCATTTTTGTATATTTTAATTGTTTTGTAGAGATAGGGCTTCACTGAGCTGCCCAGGCTGGTCTCAAACTCCTAGATTCAAGCTATTTGCCCACTTCAGCCCTGTAAAGTGCTGGGATTATAGATGTGAGCCACCATACCCAGGCTGCTGTCTTTTACTGGCACAATTTATGATGTGACAAACCAGTTACAACAGTAACATCAGAGATCACTGATCACAGATCACCATAAAGACACAATAATAATAAAAACATTTGAAATATTGTGATAATTACCAAAATGTGACCCAGAAACATGAAGCAAGCATATGCTATTTATAAAAAAATAAGCCGGGTGCGGTGGCTCAAGCCTGTAATCCCAGCACTTTGGGACGCCGAGGCGGGTGGATCACAAAGTCGAGAGATTGAGACCATCCTGGTCAACATGGTGAAACCCTGTCTCTACTAAAAATACAAAAAATTAGCTGGGCATAGTGGCTCGTGCCTGTAATCCCAGCTACTCAGGAGGCTGAGGCAGGAGAATTGCCTGAACCCAGGAGGCGGAGGTTGCGGTGAGCCGAGATCGCGCCATTGCACTCCAGCCTGGGTAACAAGAGTGAAACTCCGTCTCAAAAAAAAAAAAAAAAAAAAAAAAAAAAAAAAAATAGTGCTGGTAGACTTGCTCAAAGCAACATTGCCGCAAACCTCAGTTTGTAAAAACCTCAGTTTGTAAAAAATTCAGTGAAGCTCAACAAAGCAAAGCACAATAGCATGAGGTATACCTGTATTGCCATTGTTTTCACTATCTCATGGCTTTAAAATAAGTAACATTGTTAGGTAAAGCTAATGTAATACAGTGTTATTCCTAGACAGTTATGTGACTACCAAAGTCCATTTGACACCTGTGCTTGGACACATGATTCCTCCATGAAAAATACATTTCCTAGCCAGCTCATTGATAAATTAGAATGTGAGGGAAAGTAATATGTTCAACATCCACATCACTATATTAAAAAGGGATCTTTTGTCCTGGATTTATTTTCTGGGTCCTTCCTGTGAGCTGGAATACAGAAGTGCTCCCAATCCAGGGATGCAGAAGCAAGCTATTTGCCAACCAGGACAGCTTTTACCTGATTTTTACAAGAAAAGGAGAAGAGGCCAAGGCGGGTGGATCACGAGGTCAAGAGATCGAGACCATCCTGGTCAACATGGTGAAACCCCGTCTCTACTAAAAATACAAAAAAATTAGCTGGGCATGGTGGTGCATACCTGTAGTCCCAGCTACTTAGGAGGCTGAGGCAGAAGAATTGCCTGAACCCAGGAGGCGGAGGTTGCTGGTGAGCTGAGACCATGCCATTGCAATTCAGCCTGGGTAAAAAGAGCAAAACTCCGTCTCAAAAAAAAAAAAAAAGAAAAAAGAAAAGGAGAAAAGTCCTGTATTTTTTTAATCTACTTTAATTTAGATCCTTTTTTGTTACAGGAGATTAGGCATCATCTTAACTAATAACACACACTGACTTCAAACAATAAAGCAGAGTTGTGATCCTGTAAACTAAAACCCAGTATAATCTCAAATATTAAAAAGTTGATCCTCACTGTTCAGTTTCCACATTTGTGATTTTACCTATTTGCTAAGATTTATTTGTAACCCCAAAATCAATACTTGTGGCTCTTTCACAGTCATTCCCGGATTCGTACAGAGGCAGAGGAACAATCTGAGGTGCCAGACACGCATGTTCCCAGCTGAGGTCAAACAAGACAACGCTGTGCCTCCTTGTTTCGGCACTCATAGTGTAAGCAAGTGTTCTTTTCATGCTGTGTTTAGTGCCATGCATCACATCTTTGTGCTTTTTTTTAAATTGGTAAGTCATTTGATTGTAGAATGTTCTGTAGTTTTTGCTTTTTGTTTTACTTCTGAAGTATAGTTATTTAAGGATACAAATCCCATTGAGAGAAATAAAAACTCATTCCTGAAGATCAAACTATAGTCTCCCAATAGCATTACCTGTTATGAATGGGTGGCTCGGGAAGTCTTAGAAGGTAAGTTCTTGGAGGACAAGGACCCACATGACAAATATCAACTACACACAATTAATAGAGTGTGGGGATTTTAAAAAAATATTAGCTTATACTGTGACTTCAGCATTCTGCAACAATGTCTGCACAATGCCAAAAACATCCAGATGGAAGTGGAGAACTCAGCCGCCACCACATGCTTCATCTGCACCGATGTCTTATGGAGACAGCCAGCACGGATCTCTGGGGCCTGGAAGAGTTGCCAGGCAAGAAGCCAGGGGGGAGAAATATCGCCAATATATGTTTAAATTAAATTAATTAACATTTATATAACTCTCTACACAGTATAAGTAACTTCTATCAAATATAGTGTCTCATTTAATCAGAACTACCACCCTATAAATTAGGTATTATTATTTGCCCAGTTTTTCAGATAAAATTTAAGGCTCCAAAAAATGTAGATCACACAACTAGTAAAGATTGGAGCCAAGATTTGAACTCTGGTCTTCTTATGTAGTCAACAACAATGATGGAGAGCTTACCTGTGCCAAGAACTTCTGACTCCAATGAAACCATACCTTTGTACTGTAATTGATGTCCTCTATGTAGATGTGATGTGTTATCACAGAGAGGAAAGGCAAATATAAATGGTTCATATTTCATTATATATCTTGATTTTTATATTATGTATGTGAATATATATGTTCACTTTTCTATCTTCCTACAAAGAACATAAACAAGCAAAAAAAAAAAAAAAAAAAAAAAAGCAAAACAAAATAATACCCAATACAGGTGAAGGGGTAAACTGGATCTGTTTAAAATTCACTAGATTTTGTTCTGTAAGTCCTTAATACTGCAAACATGAGCCCAGACAGGTTTTGCATACCTTCTTGGACTATCCACACCTAACAAGGCATATGCTTCAGTGAAGACAGACAATAATAATCCAATATGTTTCTAAGATTCACAAGTTGACGAGGGGCAAGTTGCCAATTTTGCATCCCTGAAAATTATTCTAACTAATGGGCCTAGTTTAATAGTATTATGCTCCACAATGACAGTTCTGGGTTTATTCTTGTTTCTAGAACCAACCAGGTCCACACAATTCTGTCTGCACATTTTTGACCAGTACATTTTTATTCACCTTGTGGGTCTTCACTTTGGCTGCAAGTATCCACTAAAGTATCTTGGTTTGAGGCACAAAAAGACATGCATAGAAACACAACACTGACCTTGGGATTGTCATTTTCTCCAGACTGAAAAAGAGGAACCAAAGTTACCTTCAGAAAATAAAGAAAAGTGGTATCAAGTGAGAGAGATCACAGCCATATGCAGTAAGTTTCTGAAGTGTCATGGCAACCAGGAGATAAAAATGAATAGATGTATAAAAGACACAGCCACTTACCCATGTGCTGGGCAAATGGAACTTCCTGAAGTCTCATGGTTCAAAACCAAATCTCATATCCAAGGCACGTTGATTTTCTAGAACATTAGTCACCTCTCCACAGCCACTTATACTTTCACTTCCTATAAAATAATTTTTTCTATCAACAGATATTCACATATGCCTGTACTCGACCCTTGCCTGAACTTCCAAATTCCATATACTCAATAAGTTGAGAAAAAAAACATTGTCGGTTGTTCCCAATCAGTCAGATTTGGGTGCCTAAACTGCAAGTTATACAACCCAATAAGAACATGTAATTCATGCCACACTTACAGAGGCATTATATTTTGAGTACCCAATGCAACTTGAATTATACATATTGGAATTTCTAATCATGCATAATTTCATGTCATAAAATAGACACCCTGTAACCTCAGAATTACATTTATCTACCAAAGATTTCCATGGTAAAAAGTATCATCATCTTTACATACTTTAGAGACACAATATTTTATTTATTTATTTATTTTTTTTTTATTGCATTTTAGATTTTGGGGTACATGTGAAGAACATGCAAGATTGTTGCATAGGTACACACATGGCAGCGTGGTCTGCTGCCTTCCTTCCTCTTACCTGTATCTGTCATTTCTCCCCATGCTATCTCTTCCCACCTCCCCACCGCCCCGTCCCTCCCTCATTTCCCCACAACGGACCCCAATGTGTAGTGCTCCCCTCCCTGAGACACAATACTTTAAATCAGGAGTCACCCGTATATGACTAATGGGACAATACAACCTGTAGCCTGTTTTTTAATGGCCAATGAGTTAACAGTGATTTTTATAGTTTTAAGTAATTTTTTTTAACAAAGAAACAAAAACAAAGAAGACTATGCAAGAGAGACTATCTGTGGTCTGCAACGCCTAAAATATATACTATCTGGCTCTTTAGATAAGCAGTTTGAAGACCTGTTTTAAATGATGACTTGCAAATTGTTTTTCATTTGTGGTATGTAATGACAGTGTAACATAATGATACCGCATACCTGAGTTCAGTGATAGAAGCTTCTATTGCTTGCCATCAACAGTGGCTGCCTGAATCACCATGGAGAGATTTGAGGCCTCACTCAAGTATGAAAGAAAGGATGCTAGTATCAAATAGTGGGGATCCATAGATGTGGAAGGGTGAAATGGGGTTGCAAGCCCTCCTTGCCTTAGCTCCTACGGGGAGATTTTCTAAGTGTAGCTACAATTATATATGCAATTAAATATGCAAGCATAAGAAACAAACATGTTAACAATGCAAGACTACACGAAAAAAATGCCAGATCTAGCCTGGAATATATCATGCCACATGTTCCCTGAGTGACTAAAATTAGCTTGCAGAGTTGCATAAATAAAATACTTATACACTCAGAAAATTCAGGTTTTTCAGTTGAACAATTTCCCAAGCGTGAGGGTTGAGCTTAGGTGCTCTGGAACCCCAGAGACTTTGCACTTGAGTGCTTCAATCAAGTATGTAGATCATTTTAGCAAATATGCATAAATAATAAAGGCGGGTTATCATACCCAAGGATGGCCTAGCTGACGGCTTCCTTACAGCAGATTCCATATTTCCTGTGCCAATTTTCTTCCCCTACCCATGGAGGAAGAGAAACCAGTCTCCAAAAAAGAAGGCCCCTTCTTGGGTGTGCAGTTCCTAGGATAAGACCAGTAACTCCATTCCTTCTAACTCTGATGAGGACATAAGCCAGACACACAACGTCCCTGTTGTACTACAGCCTCAAAAGCACAGCACGGTGTATTTCTGTGGCATTGCTTCAAAATGTATTACCTCATCAATTCATTTCTGAAAAAGTCAAAATAGTGGAGGCAGTCTATTTTGCCAACATTTTGAATCAAAGCTGTTTTGAGTTCTTCACGCACCAGAAAGCAGCGTTACTTAATGAGCTGCATCCTCTCCCAGTATTGGTGCAGCTTTTGGGTTCAGAACTGAACACAATATATTCATTCACTTGTTCACTTATTCAATAAATACTAATCAAGGGTAGAATCGGCTGTCAGATGCTTTAGTTAGATTCTCTGGAGGCACAGGAGGGATCAAAACACAGTCCCTGGCTGGGCTTAGTGGCTCATGCTTTAATCCCAGCATTTGGGGAGGCAAAGGAGGGAGGATTGTTTTAGCCCAGGAGCTCAAGATCAGCCTGGGCAACATAGTGAGACTCTGTCTCTACAAAACAAATGTAAAATTGGCAGGTTGAGGCTGCAGTGAGCCATAATTGCACCACTGCACTCCAGCCTGGGCAATAGAGAAAGACTCTGTCTCTAGTGAAATAAAAAACGGAAAAATAACAAATAAACAAAATACAGCCCCTGTACTCAAAATCTAGGAGAGGCAGATATGGAAACAGACAAACTAGTGGCCAGATGCTAAGTGCAGTGACAGGAAAAGCTGGAGGTGCAGCAAGAATAACCAGAGGGGGCACTTTGCCAAGACATACAAGGACAGAATCAGGACAGGCTTTCCGGATGGGTCAAAGCCCATGAGGATCCAAAATACGAGAAGCCGAACACTATGACTTGACTGGCACCTGCACCTGTGTCCTCAGGACAAAAAGATGGACAGGTCACTCTGGATGTCCAGAGGGCAGCAGGGACCTCAAGGGGGACCCATTGCACATGAGGTGGCTCCAGGTAGCACTGCAGGCAGCTGTGGGACTGCAAGGACTGAGCCACACCCCATTAGTCAGTCCTGATCAACCTCATGGTTCACTCGTGTATCTTTACTCCAAAGACGTATTTTTTTTAAGCCCAAGACATAAAGACTGTAACATAACAAAAGGCTTGTAACAACACCATCCCAAGTTCTGGAGGTGGGGAGGGGGGCTCCCCTTTTCAGTGTTTTCCATGCGCTCCCTCCTAGCAGGCAGAGTGAGGAAACCTTCCTGCTTCTCTCCACAACACAGTGGCAGCAATGACAACCTAATGACTATTCCAGCCCTCAGAGTCAGGCTCTCATAGTGCCAGGTGACAGGGACAGGGAAACCATAGGAAACAGCTGGGCATCCTGATTTAAATCTCTCCATTTCAGCTTCGATCTCTAAATCATCATTTTTTTCCACCTTGTCATTTTACCTGTCCTAGTCATTGGCCACAAGAGAAAGAATGAGGCTTCTGGGAGGTGATTAGGTTCTCAATGTACCCCTGTACCCCAGAATATCCATTAGACCTTCTTAACCTGCAAAGCTGGCTCATTGCTATTGTCAGGTCAGGAGGTACAAAGCAGGACGCAGGAAGCAGAACCTTAGGGCTACAGTGAGGATGAGAAAGGAGGACAGGGGAGGAGGGGAGGAGAGGAGGTCACCTACAGTGTCCTGTTTGAGAGGCTGAAGCCCACAGCTGAGTGTTATTTCAGAATTTGGTATGTTATGCCAGCCCAGCATCGCCTGCTTGCCGTCACCCCCTACCAGGGGGGAATTAGGCTAATTATGTCTCCAGGCAGGTATTCCCCTAGTTAAGGGAACACAGAAATAAGTAGGAAAGTTGGTGTCGATGGGAAACTGTGAGCCACAACAGGACAGTGCCTGGAAGGCCTGTGCTCCCCAGAGCCTTTGTGTCCACGTTTCAGAATGAACCATGAGAAGCAGGACAGAGAGGACTCTAAATGGGGTCAGTGAGGACGCTCACACGGGTGTCAGAGCTGGAAAGAATCTTGGTCAGCTCATCTAGTCCCAATCTCCTTTATTTACACATGAGGAAACTGAGGACTCAAGACATGACAAGGCTCTCCTAAAATCTGCCGGTGGGAGAAGAATGATAGATAGCCTATTGCCAAACTTTCTGCTCAAAGCTCTTTTTGTTTTTTTGAGATGGAGTCTTGCTCTGTTGCCCAGGCTGGAGGGCAGTGGCATGAACTCAGCTCACTGTAACCTCCACCTCCTGGGTTCAAGCAATTCTCCTGTCTCCGTCTCCCAAATAGCTGGGACTACAGGTGCATACCACCACAGCTAATTTTTGTATTTTTAGTAGAGATAGGGTTTTCACCATATTGGTCAGGCTGGTCTCCAGCTTCTGACCTCAGGTTATCCACCCACCTCGGCCTCTCAAAGTGCTGGGATTACAGGCATGAACCACTGCACTTGACCCAAAGCTCTTTTTACACCACCATTGTGGTCAAATTGCTCGCCACCCTGAATTTGATTGCTAGGGCTGCCATAATGAAATGCCTCATACTGGGTGATTTAAACAACAGAAATTCCTTTCCTCCCAGTTCTGGAGGCTGGAAGTCCATGACTGAGGTGCCAGCAGGGCTCGTTTTTCCTGAGACCTCTTCCCTTGGCTTGCAGATGGCCACTTTCCCTCTGTCTTTACATGGTCTTCTCTCTGTGCATGTCTGTGACTAAGCTTCCCATTCTTATTAAAGACACCCATCATATTGAATTAGGGTCTGCCTACTAAGTTCATTTTAACCAAATCACCTCTTTTAAGACCCTGTCTCCAAACTGGGGCCCGCTCTGAGGTACTGGGGTTAGGACTTCACCACATGAAGGAGTGGGCAATTCAGCCTCTATCAATCATCCCTTCAGCCTCTCCTCCTAGTTCCTTCCCCATAACTTACTTTGCTGATGCCACACGACCCTGTCACTGTGATGACAGCCAATTAAACAGTGACCACTGAGCATCCAGAGTTCGATCTCCTGCAAGCCCAGGTGCCCATAAAGCTGTTGGTTGTGACAGCCCCAGCCAGTAGGGACAATGAGCTGGACTAATCCAGACTCTTTCTTGGGCAGTTTGAATCAAGACATGCAGAAAACTCTCAGTAGGATCTCACTGAAGCAGAAGCAAAAGCAAACAGGGAGCCAAGTCCAGAGAGCGGCAAGCACAGGAGCAGACCCACAGCCCTGCTGCCGCTGAAGACAGAGGAAGCCTGGACACCAGACCCTCTGGACTTCAGATGGGAGTCCAGCAACCAAACTGCTCAGCCTCGGTGAGGCCTGTATACAGCGGGGCCTGGCTTCTGAGGCTGCCAGTGCACGATCTTCCTTATCTCCAGGAGCATCTTGATGTTAAAAACTCAGCTGACAAGTCAATGAAACCAACACTTGGAGGAGCCATGGTAAACCGAAAGATTCTGACTCCAGGTCTCTGTTTAATTTTCTCTATCTGGGAAATGTATGTTTCCTGGGACAAGAAAATACTCAAGCAAGTATAGGCTTTCTGTTTTCTCTGAGACTATGAAAGTAACAAGGGCTTGAAACAGAGCTGAAATCACCCTGCTTCCCCCAAAACAAGGATAAATACGAAGCAAGATACCAGAGGAGCAAAGCCTACAATGCCCACACCATCGTGGGCTGCTTTCTTCCTAGTTGAATCCTGAGTTATATACAAAATAAGCCTGATTTCAAATGCATTGGAAAGAAGGAAGAATGGTGATTCCCTCAGCAAATGTTCCATAAATGCCCTCCCTACCTGTACTTCTCAATTACCTTTTGAGAATATTTCAAACCAGAGGAGTTTCAAGAGTCTCACATCATGTATAGATAAAGGCATCAACCAACTGGATGATACCCACCTGCCGGGCACAGGGCAGATCGTCCTTACTCAGTTCACTGATTTGAATGCTAATCTCTTCCAGAAACACCCTCACAGGCACACCCAGAAATGGATCAGCTATCTGGGTGTCTCTTAGCCCAGTCAATTTAACACATAAAAATAACCATCACACCCTTTACATGACAATTAATCACCTATATACACTTTACATAACTGTACATTTAGCTTTTTAAGCAGTTAAAGCTCATCATTTGCCATTTCATTCAAAGAAGTACTCTTTTTAAAATTTCTTTATAATTTTCCCCTTTAGATTAAACTCTCTGCTTGCTTGCCTATTTCAGTTATTCTACTCTAAATTTACTTCAGTTTGTTTTTCTTTTTCTAATACCCATGACCCCCAAATACACAAGTTTTCAGAGTCATTCAGTGTAAGCCCCTCTGCAGCAGAAATTAGGTCCCTGGTTTTTGTTCTATTTCCCCCCACACTGAGTGCAGTGCCCCTCACACGGAGGCAAGCACAAATGTCCTTTGATTCATTCCTTTATTCAGGCTATTTGTGGCAGAAGGGCCACTCAGTCCTCCCTCTGGGCAATGAGACTCTTCACCTACCTCACAGGGAAACACTAAGATTCTGGATTTCCCTTACCTTTTAAACAATGGTTAGTTACATCACTGTCCCTTGCAATAGTGTCTCTTGTTGACCTGAAGCCACATGGAGGTTACCAATTCACATCTCATCTCTGAGTGTTCCCATCAGCTCTGGAAAAAAAACAAATATGTAACATAAATTCCTCTCTGACCCAAAACTCAACTGCCAATGGAGGAAATGGAAGTTCGTCAGAAAAACATTTTAACACTGGCTCTTCTTCCTCTAGCAACTAAGATAACCCGAGACCAAGCCTTCCTTTTTAGAATTAACAATTGCTTGACAAGAAATGCCCCAAAAGGCTTCAGAGGCAAAAGGAGACAATCGTTGATGGGGCTGCCGCAGGGTTAGCTGAGCAAATACATACTGCATCCCCTGTGGGAGAGGGTTAAGGGAATAGGGAGAAGCATGTGTGGATGAAAAAAGAAAAAAGGTGACTTTTTCTAATCACATCTAAGTATTCCTTCTTTGTAAAACAGTTGAGCTGTTAACTTCTATGCTAAGGCACGTATGCACTTTGGAAAGGTAATTTGAGAGCGAGTTGAGCCATGACAAATAGGGACAGCTGGCCTAATTGAATCATTTGATCTAAGACAGCTCAACTTGGTTATCCTCACTGCAGCCCACACTGATATTAGGGAGTGAATCATTAGCCATGAAATCATGTCGACTTTCCCGACTGCACCATTCTTGACATGACAGCAATCGCAACCTGCCTTTCATTAGAGCCCCAATAAGTTCTTTACTCTGTCAGGAAAACAACAGAGCAGCTTGGAAAACTTTTAGGCTCAGCCTCAGAAAGTCATTTGCTCCCACATGCCACGGAGAGCATTTCAAAGCAAGGCAGGGGATGAGTTGGCTGCAGGTACAAGCAAGCTCACCCAGGCGAAGTGCATGCACGCTTCTTCAATGCCCGCACCTGCTGTTCCAATGTAACAACAGCCTGATTTTTGTAAGCCACGATTTGTAATCACTTGGGAAAGTGGGAAAGTGGGGTCATGATAAAATACTTTAACACTTGACCCACAGACGTCCCTAATAAGAGTCTTCATGTATGTTGGACATTCCTGTCATCTTTAATTTACTTTTTTGCAAAAGGAAGGGGCAAATTCCTCTTTTCACTGGGTTTATCAAAGGCAGTGAGACATTTAAGAGAGCTCAAGAGGAGAGGCTGGTCCACTGACATGCAAAATAACCCCTTGGGTCCATATAGCACTGAAGTTTTAGGGAAATGTGCTACATCCCTAACTTACTCTCCTACAAGCAGAGGCCTTTAGGGCCCCCTCTCAAAACTGCACCTGAGAGACATTAGCCTCGATTCCTTTGTGAGCAGAGCCTCAGTCAAAGATTGTGAGAACCAAGGGAAGTGAAGCAGGGAAGAAGAAAAAAGCCAATGCAAAGTACATCAGCCTCTGCCTTGAGCAGCTCTCCTGGATCCTGCTGGAGCCTTCGAGGAGCCCATGAAAGGCAGCTGGAACTGTTGGCCGAAGAAGAAAGGAGGAAGCACTTTTTCACTTGGACCTGCTCTCTGTTAAAGATGGCTCCACAGATGTTGACTCGTTGCACTTCTAGGTAACATGTGTGAGTAATGAGTCACTTCCCTTGGCCTCAGCAACACCCAGGACCCTGCAGTCCCAGGCAAGACATTGTCCTATGTTGTGCCCAAGGCTGGCTAAAGCCTGCCTAGAACTGACCTGGTGGTACAAGAGGTCGGCCAATAAGACTTTGAAGAAATTATAATGATAAGAGTTATTAGAAACAGGAAAAGTGTAGCTTGGGTGGAGTTCATGGCAGGTAAATTGTAGACAAATTAGTACATTCAAAGATTTGAAAAAAGTCGCAATAATGACTTTTGCAGATAATGTTTACACTGAAAATAACAACAAATTTAGGATGGAATGAAGCCAAGACCAAGAATCAAGAATTGATAAGGCTCACGTTCACAGCCATCTAAACAGTAGGTGAATCTGAAAGCAAATGACAGCAACTCCTGAAAACGAATGTTGAGTTGGTAAGCATGCCAAGCTCTGTGTGTGGGTGTGCGCGCACATGTGTGTGGGTACAACAGTCTGAACTGTAAAATTTCAGAGCTGGAAAATGACGTCGAAGCCATCTTCTCCGAATTCTCTGTAATTATGTATAGGAAAATCAAGCAATTTCCAATTCCACTGCTTGGTGGTGGCAGAGTTGACTCCTAAAACTAGACCACAGAGTGCTTTCAAGCCAACCTGAACCACACAGCCAGATTCGCTATTTGACAAGAGCAGTGGCGAACAGAGTGATTTGAGGATGAGAGCTGGTCATTTGTAACACCCCATGCCGCCACACAACAAAAATATCTCATAGTAATCATGGCAGGAAACAAGGATAATAGCCAAAAAAGAATTGCAATGAAAATTTTTAATGTACTGCATATGTAATTGTGCCAGTAAAAAAATTAACGATTAAATTTTTTTTTTCTTTTCTGAGACAGAGTCTCACTCTGTAACCCAGGCTGGAGTGCAGTGGCATGATCTTGGCTCACTGGAACCTCTGCCTCCTGGGTTCAAGCAATTCTCCTGCCTCAGCCACCACGCCCAGCTAATTTTTTTTTTTAATTTTTAGTAGAGACAGGGTTTCACCATGTTAGCCAGGATGGTCATGATCTCCTGACCCCATGATCCTCCTACCTCAGCCTCCCAAAGTGCTGGTATTACAGGTGTAAGCCACTGTGCCTGGCCAACAACTTAAAATTTAAATAAATATTACAGTACAAAAAAGAAAAATGCAGAACTGTGTATTCAATTGTTTTTTAATAGACCTAGTCATTTGAATTTGATCCACTGGTCACAGTTTAATATAATAATATTTTATGTAAATTCATTGTTCATAGCTAATTTGTAAATTTTAATAAAATCGAAATGTCTGCAATAGGTGCAATTTAGGAATTCGTTAAACAGTGTCACGTAGCTTTTTATTTTCCTGTTTCTTTTTTAAATAGTTTTAAAGCTATCAACAATTTTAAAAGAATAAATTTTAATTTTAAATATATCTTCAAATTCAGTAAAACATTTCATGCAGAACTAAATCTGCCCTTACCAACAGAAGTCTCACACTTGCTATTGGCACTCAGTTTTATTGTTTTAAATGTAAGCATAAGTAAAAACTCCAAGTAATCACACAAATTGTTAGAATTAAAGAAACCCAAGTTCTCTTCCTTCATCTTGATGTTCATAACGCTCTCACTGCTTATTTCTAACCTATGATTAATTAACCCTTTCCCAGGGGCCAGCACACAAACTCTACCCAAGGCAAGCCAGAACACTCAGAGTCATTTCTCCTGAAAAGAACACAGTGCAGAGTCTACATGCATCAGCCTGACAGTATAACCAGGAATTCTTTAACTTCCACATAGAATTTCATGTTAATAAGAATAAAAACAATATGCCAATTTAGCAGTGTTTTGACCTTGGGTTAGACAGTTTTACTTAGATATGACAAAAAAAGCGTATATGACAAAAGATGAGATACACTCCATTTCATCAAAACTTGGAAATATTTTGTGCTTAAATTGATAACACCAGGAAAGTGAAAATACAACCAATCAGGTGGGAGAAAATACCTGCAAATCATATGTATGACAAGGAGCTAATTTCCAGAGTATATCAGGAACACTTACAATTCAACCATAAAAGGACCAACAACCCAATTTAAAAATGGACAAATGATTTTAAAAGATATTTCTCCCAAAAAGATATGCAAATGTCCAACAGGCCTATGAAAAGACACTCGGCATTATCATTCATGGAAATACCGATCAGAACCACAATGAGACACCATCTCACACCCAGCTGGATGGCGAAGACAAAGGAGGTAGCAAATAACTTTGGGTGAGGACGGAGAGAAACTGGAACCACCATACATTGCTGATAGGAATGCGCCCACTTTGGATAACAGACCGATCATTTGTAACACCCCATGCCTCCACACAACAAAAGTATTTCACAGTAATCACGGCAGCAAACAAGGATAACAGCCAGAATAGGCTAGAACTGACCTGGTGGTACAAGAGGTTGGCCAATAAGACTTTGAAGAAATTATAATGGTAAAAGGAATTAGAAACAGGGAAAGTGTAGCTTGGATGGAGTTCAGAGCAAGTAAATTGTAGACAAATTGCATAATCACGTAGATTGTTAGAATTAAAGAAACTCAAGTTCTCTTCCTTCATCTTGACAATCATAATGCTCTCACTGCTTATTTCTAATAAGGCCTGTTGGACATCTGCATATCTTTTTGGGAGAAATATCTTTTAAAATCATTTGTCCATTTTTAAATTGGGTTCTTGGTCCTTATATGTTTGAGTTGTAAGTGTTCCCGACATACTCTGGAAATTAGCTCCTTGTCGTATATATGATAAACTAATAGGATAGACGTATATATTCCACACCTAGGCATATGCAGAGAATATATAGGCATATATAGAGAAATGAAAACTTTAGCTATTATTTAAATTCAACAGCAACTCTAACAATTGTTTATAGCTTAGATCACAAAAGATTTTTTCAGAGAGCATTTTGTCACTGATAACGATTTAAAATTGCTGGTCCATGATGATAATAAAAAGCAGACAGGGTGGGCGTCATGGCTCACAGCTGTAATCCCAGCACTTTGGAAGGCCAAGGCAGGTGAATCACCTGAGGTCGGGAGTTCAAGACCAGCCTGGCCAAGATGGCAAAACCCCGTCTCTACTAAAAATACAAAAATTAACATGGCATTGTGGCATGCACCTGTAATCCCTGCTACCCGGGGAGCTGAGAAAGGAGAATCGCTCAAACCCAGGAGGCAGAGGTTGAAGTGAGCCAAGATCGCACCATTGCACTCCAGCTTGGGCAACAAGAGCAGAACTCCATCTCAAAAACAAAAACAAAAAAGCAGATCAACCTATGGTCCATTTTATAGTTGTTTTTGAATTTTCTACAGACAATATACCCCTTCTTGCATGCACCTGGGGGGACCATTCTGTATTGTGAGTGTCATCCTTACGTGCTGTCACTGAATGGCTCTGGTTTAAGGGTATAGGGGCCAGCCTAGCATATGTCAGGAGTTTGTTGTCAAGACAGACCTTTCCCTGCCATGCAGTCTTCCTTCTCTTTGTTCATGTTCTGAGATATGGAAGAGCTTTATTTCTCTGCCACCTATTTCCAAGCCTAGGTTTCAGCCATTTTTATTTTTTTCTATCAATAAATATATTTTATAAAGTGTTTTGATCCTTACACTTGTGAATAGCACAGAGATGAAGAGGCTAGGCAGGACTTGCAACTCTAGCATTTAAACTATGACTTTTATTTAATTCCATGCTTGCACACATGTAGAATCTATTCTCAATGCCCCATAACCCCACTTACGTTCAAAATCCTAATTCGCTGAATAAGGTCAACTCAACCATCTTCACTAAGTATGGACTAGGTGAGGCATGGCAAAACAACACTTTCTGAATGATTAAAGCACCTTCATGTCTACGAAAAGTCCAAGAAACAAAGAGGTTAAAAGACTTTCCTGTGACCACACAGGACTCAGTTGTAGACCCAGTTTCCTTGTCCTCTGCTTAAATTGCTCTTCGCTTAAAAACTTACACATAACACTTAGTATCTGCAGTGGGAAAATACCGCTGAAGTACATGAAACTACTCAGACTTAACAGTGCATAATCAATGCTATGAGATCCCTGGACATGTAGAGAGGTGAAAGTTGGATGGAGATGTCCAGAAATTAAAAGTTAAAGAAAAAGGAAGAGGAATTGATTCCTTCAGTGGGACCATCAGTGAGGACAGAGAGGCCCTTGAAATTGAGTGAACTACAACACTCAACTACAACAGTGAGCTGGGACCACTTTATTCTTTCCTAAATGAGGGATGGGAAAAGCTATAATGGCAGGAGGGAATTCTATCCACCAGAATCCTCCAAAAGAAAGCTGCATATACTAGAAAGAAATACCTTGATAATCAAGTGTACTTAAGCACCAAAGAGCTGTATTAGTCTCTAGAGAGTTCTCTACAGGGACAGGGCTAATAGGCTAGATGTATATATGAAAGGGAGTTTGTTAAGGAGTACTGCCTCACATGATCGCAAGGTGAAGTCCCAGTATAGGCCGTCTGCAAGCTGAAGAGCCAAGAAGCCAGTCCCAAAACCTCAAAAGTAGGAAAGGCCATGGTCACAGAGCCTGTTTCTCCATGTGTCTGCAAATCTTTGCCTCCTTATGAGGGCCCCAGTCATCGGATTTAAAACCCATTCTAATCCAGTATGACCTCATCTCTACTTGATTATATCTGCAAAGACATCTCTTTTTGGTTGTCAGCAGGGGCAGGGGTTGTATTTTTTTTAATTTTCTAATTTCAACTTTTAGTCACAACATTTCAGTCTGCGACTGAAGGCCTGAAAGGCCCTGGCATACCACTGGTATAAGTCCAAGTGCCCAAAAGCTGAAGAACTTGGAGTCTGATGTTCAAGGGCAGGAAGCGTCTGGTATGGGAGAAAGATGACGGTCAGAAGACTCAGTCAACCTAGTCCTTACATCTTCCTCTGCCTGCTTTTATCCTAGCCTCACCGGCAGTTGATTAGATGATGCCCACCCAGATTGAGCGTGGGTCTGCCTTTCCCGGTCCCCTGACTCAAATGTTTATTTCCTTTGGCAGCACCCTCACAGACTTGCCCAGAAACAATACTTTGCATCCTTCAATCCAATCAAGTTGACACTCAATATTAACCATCACTAAAGGTATTCCATTACTGCATAAGAGAAGAATTTGGCCAGGCGTGCTCACTCATGCCTGTAATCCCAGCACTTTGGGAGGTCATGACAGGTAGAGTACCTGAGGTCAGGAGTTCGAGACAAGCCTGACCAACATAGAGGAACCCCATCTCTACTAAAAATACAAAATTAGTTGGGTGTGGTGGCACATGCCTATAATCTCAGATACTCAGGAGGCTGAGGCAGGAGAATCACTTGAACCTGGGAGGCGGAAGTTGAAGTGAGCCAAGATCATACCATTGCACTCCAGCATGGCCAACAAGAGCAAAACTCCGTCTCAAAAGAAAAAAAAAAAGAAAGAAAGAAAGAAAAAGGAGAGAAGGAGAGAGAGAGAAGGAAGGAAGGAAAGAAAGAAGGAAAAGAATTTACTTCTTTTCTGAGAGAAAGTGGATAGGAGAGTAAGAGGAGGGAAGAAGCAGAAAGAGAGAGTCAAAGGAAAGGATAGAAGTGGTGTGGGATACCATGTGACCCCCTTCTGATACCCTCCCCAATGCTCATGAAAGCAGTGGACTCAGTGTGGTGGGATTGCTTATGGAAACTGGCAAGGGATAAAGTCGTGCATCCCAGGTGATCCACCTGCATAGAATCAGGTATGGCACCGAGGATGCAGGAGTCTACTGACTTCTGTGTTACACTGTTTTAGGGCCCTGGATTAGTCTCTTGTGGCTGCCATAACAAACTCTGTGGCCTATGGCAATAGAAATTCATTATTAAAGTCCTGGGGGCCAGAAGTCCAAAATCAAAGTGTCAACAGGGCCATGCTCCATCTGAAGTTTCTAGGGAAGAACCTCTCCATGCCTCCTCTGTCTTCTGGAGGTGGCCAGCAATCCGGGGTGTTCTTCACCTTGTAGCTGCACCGCTCCAGTCTCCGCCTCCATGGTCACATGGCCTGCTTCCCTGTGTGTCTCCAGATCTTTACTTCCTTATGAGGGCCCCAGCCATAGGATTTAAGACCCACTCTAATCCAGTACGACCTCATTTTTACTTGATTATATCTGAAAAGTTGTATCTTTCTGGTTGTTGGCAGGGGTAGGGGTTGCACTTTTTTTAATTTTATAATTTCAACTTTTATTTTAGATCTAGGGGGTACATGTGCAGGTTTGTTACACAGTTATCTTATGCAACACTGCAATTTGGGGTACGAATGATCTTGTCATCCAGATAGTGAGCATAGCACCCAATTGATGGTTTTTCAGCCCTTGTCTTCCTCCCTCTCTCCCGCTTCTTGTAGGCCCCATTGTCTGTTGGTCCCATCTTAAAGTATATCTTTTTGAAGGACACAGTTCTACTCACAGGAGACCCTGGCTTGTCCCTGAATACTTTGTATGTGATTTACTTTGAGAAGCTCAAAGTAGCTATATAATAATTGGGTCATTAATTGATGTGATCAATGAAGGGCAATCCACTTTAACCTATTTCCTTCTGCAAGCCTTTGGCTCCTCTTTGCTTCCTGAAGAAATGGTTTTACCAGGGTGTAAGGACAGGATAAAGGGATTCTTTCAACTTCCCAGTTTTTAGAGCCTTTCAGAGAAGCATTGGGTTCAGGCCGTGGTTTTCAGGAAAGATTCATTCTGTTAATAAGCACACAATGAATAGGTCAATAGAGGATGCCTGACCTCAAAACTTCCCAGATATCTCTCTGGGCATGAAGTGTACACAAAAGCCTTGTTCTTCCAGTTCTTCACTATCACTACATGCCCATTCTCTCTCCATGCCAGCATGGTTTGGCTATGTGGACCTCAAGTACAATTGATACTTTCTTCTTATACTAAAAAAATCAGTCACCCCAGTATTAGACAATCCTAGTGTTCACCAAAGTTGATTGTACTTTTACTTCTCAGTTGTAATTATTATGACTCCTAATCAAATGTTTTCATAAAACTCCAAATTTAATATATTGTCTGATGGCTTTAGGTCATACGCCTTTCTCCTTGATCTTAAAAACGCATCCAATTTCTCTCTTCTGGCACTGGGAGAGTCTGTGGAGTTTTAAGTGGTCTTAGCCAAAGTGTCTCTTTTCCCACAGCCCCTTCCGCCCTGTCACTAATACTTTCTGCAGCTCCACTGCTCTTGCCATTTCTATTTAAGCCATCTCCAAGCATTCTCAACACTCGCCTTATTGAACACTTGTATTGTATGCCTCTAAATTGCTGCTTCAGCCTATGCTATTGCCCCTTTCCCCCACCTCCACCCCCCACAAAACACACACACACAGAGATATGGTTTAGCTCTGTGTTTCCACCCAAATCTTATCATGAATTATAATAGAGAGAGGGACCTGGTGGGCGGTGATTGGATCATGGGGCAGTTTCCCCCACACTGTTCTGGTGATACTGAGTCCTCATGAGATCTGATGGTTTAAAAGTGTGTGTCAGTTCTCCCCACCCACTCTCCTGTCTCCATGATAAGACGTGCTTGCTTCCCCTTCACCTTTCACCATAATCTTAAGTTTCTTAAGGCCTCCCAGTCATGCTTGCTGTGAAGTCTGTGGAGCTGTGAAGTCTGTGGAACTGTGAGTCAATTAAACCTCTTTTCTTAGAAATTACCCAGTCTCAGATAGCTCTTTGTAGCAGTGTGAAAATGGACTAATACATGCATGCGCGCGTGCACACACACACACACACACACATACACACACACACACAGAGCATTATCTCAACTAGATTGTCAAACCCTTGAGGGCAGGAGCCATGCCTTGTTTCTCCCTGGATGTCTCATAACATCTTGCACAGTGTGTTACATGTGCTAGATGCTCAAAAAAAATGCAAGTATTATTAAAGTGAACTAGAGAGACTTATCTTCCACCTTTTGGGCCTGGGATCCCATAAATCACAAAATACTAAAGGCAATGAAGCTCACTAAAAGACATGCATGTTATCTCTTGCTTATTCAGATATACAACTATATCATGCTATTCATCTCTGAAGAAGAGAGTATGTTAATTGGGATTATATAATTCTTTCAGGAATGGGCCAAAATTCTGCTAAAGATGTGGTAGTAAGAGAGACACAACACTGCAAGTCTCTGGAAGGAAGAAACGAGGTCTAACAGAGGAACCATCTTAATATGCAGCGAGAGAGACCCAGCCCCACTGGGGTGTGAATGATCTGAAGGGAGACCCAAAGCTGTTGCTGTTGAAAAAAAAGTTGGAAAAAATCTTACCCATCTTTTATATTTGAAAGAGGATTGGTATACTCACACTGACCCTTGCAGGCCCTCTGGTTGGTTTCCTCTTACCTTGTAACAGGTCAGTCTGAAAAAGAAAACTTTTGAATCAAGGAGAAATGAATGAGTCCTCCAGACAAGCTCCTTTAAATGTCATGTCACTTGACCAAAAGTTAGGAATAACGGAAACCTTGGCAATGAGATCATCTGCTTTCAAATTTCTGATTTTTCACAATGCAGATTTTCCTCTGATTTTTCAGGGTTAATTAAACAATTTGGAAGAGAATATGCCCACCTTTTCAAAGATGTCCAATGTTTTCCCCTATCTCCATTCCTTATTTTTCCCTGATTTGCACATCATTTTCTCCTGAACAGACAGCATCTTGCACGCCAGCTGGATATAGACTAAAGCAGGTTTGTTTCCAAAGTAGGTTCATGTCCAGAGCACGGATAAAAAGACCAAGGAAAATTGGCCAAAAGAAGGTGTTCTAGAGACATTCAGAGTAAAACAATCCATACCTAAATTGTAATTGTCACATAGTAGGAGGTGGAAAAAACTTTAAAGCAACGTATCAAGTTCAAATGTCCTATGTCTAGAGAATTTTCTTTCCCAGTCTAGTATTCCCACACATCCTTACTTCCGTTAGGAGAAGGAGGTGTGGGAATACTAGACTATCCCTAACCAAAATGAAACAAAGAAAGGAAGGAAAGGGAGAAGAAGATGAGGGAAGGACAGGGGAGGGAGGGGAGGAGAAGAGAGGAAAGAGGAAGGAGGGATGGGGAATGAGAAGAGAAGGGAGTGACAGAGGGAGGGAGGGAGGAAGGGAGGGATATAAATGAGTTAATTGGCAATAATTTAGTAAGACCAAGTAGTTCTAGTTAGATCCCCCAATGTTTCACAGCATGTTGTAAACATCACTCACTGCCTTATGATTAATAATGTAAGAATTTGCCCTCAATGAACAACACAAAATACTCCAAACATTGTCAATGAGCCACTTTTATGTTATCTACTACCCAGTTCCTATTAAAAATCCTGCTGTTAAAAGTTATGTAAGCAAGCAAACAGAAAGATCATCTGAAGCTTCAGCAGCAGATGTCATCCTGGTCTACCCTTCAGCCCCTGTCCACTCTGTTACTGAAGTCCCCCTTGGACTTGCTCTCCTGAGCTGCAGTTTCACAATAAGGCAAACCCAGCATCACTGCATCGGTTATTAAAATCGAGGTGAGGTGAAGAACATTGTCCATTGTGATATGCAAGCTCCCTGCCTAGTCTCGTGTAAGCAATTTGTTTTAGAACTCAAGGCAAAGGAAAGGTTTGCTGCATCTGGGGCAGTGGATCAGCCACTGTAATGAGGCATCTGACTCTGTTGTTTATCTTTGATAAACTGACAGCTTTTAAGCCACCCCTCACTCTTCCCTTTGTGCATCTAAATAAGCTGATTAAAAAGGACCCTCCTTCAGCGCCTGCAGGACATTGAAACCACACAAGCCCCTACCAGGCTCAGGAAGCTTCACCTGCCCCCGCCCCTGACCACCATGAAACTCCAAGCCAGTCTCCTTTCCTGGGTCTCTCTCAAGCCACGTCAGGCCTGCTTGAGAGCCTTGCCCTGCTCTCTCCCAAGCCCTTCATTGTGTAAAGAATAAATATTTTCACTCCCTCTTTTTTGATGTGTGTATGTGCGGCATCATCTGTCTTGACATCCTAACAAAATTGGGGTAGTCCCAAAAAGGAGGTCCCTCCCTTCCCTCCTGCTTTGGTAGAGTGACCAAAATAGCTACCTTCATTCTGAAGTCAGATAAAGTCCATCTTCTTGTTGATCTTGAGCAATCTAAGCACCAAGTAATTACGCAGGGCTATACATTTTGTATGCTTATGGGAACCTCCAAGTCAAGCAGACGGACCCTCCAGGTTACAGAAATTATCTCCCAGATGCAGGTGTGGCCCCCTTCTCTGCACAGTCCTAGCACCCTGTACCCTCTGGTCACAGGGGTGGTGACCAGTCTGATGCTCCAGGAGATTGTGATCTCCATGAGGGGATTTGGCTGTCTTGTTCACCATAGCATCCCAGCTCCTAGCACAGTGTGGGAACTTAGCAAATGCTTGATCCATGAAGGACTGAAAGCAGGAAATTTAGGTAGAGAGGTGATTCACATAAAACAGTACAAAGATTAATAAATGTCACAGGGGAAAAAAAGATTTCTTCTCTAGCTTAGAAAGTGAGAAATATAAAAAAGAAATCCTAACCAAGGGCATTCTAATACAGGGAAGCTGCTGATGAGGTATCTGATTGCCCAGACCCTACACTACTGCAGCCACCTACGTTGAAATACTGGAGCGAATCACAATTTACTTCTCAAAAGTTAAACTTCATTAAATATTAGTTTAATTTAATGTTTTCCAGATTAATTTAAGATTAATTTATATCCAGGCGTTTGCACAGCCCAAGCAGTATCTCTCCTTTCTGTCATTTCTATCATCCCACAGACAGCAGAAAAAGGGAAAATGTATGGTTAAGAGGCACTATGATAGAGTAAGTAGGGGGAGATTTAATTAAACTATTACACATCTTTTCCTTGTTTGTGAAAAAAAATCCATAAATTTGCCAGTGGGTAGAGTTGTATGCATATCAGGAAAGTTGATAAACAAAAACTTGGCAGATATAAAAAGTGATGCTTATAAAATGACTTGAAATAAAAATCTGATATTGTACTTAACCCTACATTTTCTTCCTAAATATGATGTGTATTTGTAATAAAGGAACCTTTTATCCCTTAATTTATTTTTAAAGACAATAAAAAATGATTGTTTATTAATATTCAATACAACTCTTTTTGTGCATGGCTGTTCTTTTCCAGAATTATAGGACTTTCAAGCTCAGAAGAACCCTGGAGAGTGTCTAGTCACATGGAATTCACACCCTTTTAACACAGTGCCCTTCGCTCAAATGAGATCTTATATGGAAATCAGTGCTTCAAACAGGTCAAAGCACAACTGCTTTGGTGGGATTAGGACTGGAAAATCTGAGCTCTCCCTTAAGATTCCCTCATTTTCAGGAGCTGCTTCCCCAAGTACTTCATCATCAGTCTCAGAGGTCTGCAAACAGTTTGAAATTCACCAATTTAATCCAACCTCTCTATTTTACAGATAAAAGAATTGAGGCAGCAGAGCCAAAAGACTAGTAAGTTGCACTGTTAAACTATTAATAACAAATCAAATGAGTTAGGCCTCCATTTCTTCCCTCCCAACTCACTGCTCTTCCACCTACCATGCACTTCCACAGGGGAAGTAAGCAAAGTACCCCAAGTTCCTAGTCCACAAGGACGTGAGGCCAACATGACTTTTCAGGCCTGGGAGAGGCTCTAACCAGGGCACATGGCCATGAAACACGGCTGTGAGCAGAAGGGTTGAGCCTCTACATAAGAAGACTGCCTGCTGGTGATTCTTTCTGTATCATTAATATCTAAAAGTGGTTAAAAAAATAAAATAAACTCTTACCCAACTCTACAAAGAAAAGGAAAAGTTCTCCATCTCACAAATTCTGCACCTCTGAGATAATCTTTTTATCTTCACTAAACACATGTAAAATCCTATTTCTAAATTTTTCAATATTAGATTGAAAGATGAGGAATTTAAATTTTGAACTACATTCCACTTCCCCCTTATAAGATTAGTTTCACATTGTCAAAGTTTTCAACATTAATTTCTGTACCTGTCCTTACATCTTCTGTGCTCTGTTGATTCTCATGCATTTTCAGGGAACATGTTTTTGTTTGTCTGGTTGTCTGGTTGTCTGGTTGGATGGTTGGATGGCTGGATGGCTGGATGGTTTGATGGTTGGATGGCTGGATGGTTGTTTTGTTGGATGATTGGATGGCAGGTTGGTTGGATAGTTGAATGGTTGGATGGCTGGATGGTTGGATGGTTGGTTGGTTGGTTGGTTGGTTGGTTGGTTGGTTGGTTGGATGGTTGGATGGTTGGATGGTTGTTTGGTTGGATGGTTGTATAGTTGTTTGGTTGGATGGTTGTTTGGTTGGATGGTTGTTTTGTTGGATGGTTGGATGGCAGGTTGGTTGGATAGTTGAATGGTTGGATGGTTGGATAGTTGCATGGTTGGATGGTTGTTTGGTTGTTTGGTTGGATGGTTGGATGGTAGGTTGGTTGGACAGTTGGATGGTTAGATGGTTGGATGGTAGGTTGGTTGGATGGTTGGTTGGTTGGATGGTTGGATGGTTAGTTAGTTGGTTGGTTGGTTGGTTTTGTTTTTCTTCTCCCTCCTTTCTCGAAGCAGTAAGGATGTTTTCTATCCCTTTAGTGTTCTCAATTTTCACAAGTTATAAATATTTAGTGATTCGACTTTTATTTATTTATTTATTTTCATTTATCCTGCCCAGAACTCGGTGTCATTTTTTTATCTGTATACTTATGTTTTTCTTTGGTTTAGTGAAACCAAAGCTACACAGTAATTAGCGATGCACTCAGGAATTCAGGACTCCAATCCAGATCTTTTTATACCCAGATTATGGATTTTCTACACTTTAGGTTGTTTATTCTTCTTCTTTTTTTTTTTCAGTGAATCAATAGAGCCAAATATTTCCTCTCTACTCTCACTGGTAAGTTACTGTTGTTTTATTCTCCCCTTTTGCCACATAACTGCCTCTCCACATAACATTCAAACACATATAGTTCAATTGGTTTTGGAATTCTAAGCTATCAGTTTCACTTTTTGCAATCAGAGGCACTAACATTATTCACTAGCTGCAATTCAGGTGAATTCTACAAATATTATTAATCTAAGAAACAGAAAGCATTGTACTAAATACAACAGGAAATACTAGAATGAGTAGAGGCAATCAAGAGAATTGAGGGAGAGATAAAGAAGATTAGCTAATTGTAGCCAGTTATCTGAGTCATTTAGAGGACCAGGGGAGGAGGATAAGTATGTCAGATGACCAGTGTGCACGAGCATCTGGGTCTGCTCCCACTTCAGGCACTTCTCAGCCCCATTGTAGCTGGGTAGATGCAGGTGAGTAGTTCCCACCAATGGACTATGAATACAAATAGCACATGTCACTGGGCATGGTGGTTCTTGCCTGTAATCCTAGCACTTTGGGAGGCCAAGGAGGGTGTATCACGAGGTCAGGAGTTTGAGACCAGCCTGGTCAAGATAGTGAAACCCCATCTCTACTAAAAATACAAAAATTAGCCAGGTGCAGTGGTGGGTGCCAGTAATCCCAGCTACTTGGGAGGCTAAGAGAGGAGAATCACTTGAACCCAGGAGGAGGACGTTGCAGTGAGCTATTGCACCACTGCACTCTAGCCTGGGTAGCAAGGCTCCATCTCAAAAAAAAAAAAAAAAATGGCAAGTGTCACCTTCAGGCTGAGGAGAAAAACAGCACAAATGAGTCTCTAGATATTTTTTCCTGCTGTGGCAACTGAAGTGACCATGTATTTCAATCATTCAGCTACAAGGTGAGGGAGACTCTCTGACCTTGGGACCGCAATGGCTGTGTGGCACATAGCCTCCTGTCAACCCATATGGCACAGGTAGTGCGAGCTGAAAATAAATATCTGTTCTGTTGAGCGATTGACATTTTTGTTACCAGGACATAACCTAGTCTATTCCAACAAACAAGAGGAGCCACTTAAAGAAACTGAGGAGGAATCATAGAGAAATGAGAAGATAGGGAGGAAAAGGGCATCGTGATTCCAGATAATCATTTCATCAACAACTTGTGCTAAAATACAGCTTCATTCTACTTCAACTATTTCCTTGAATCCAGAAAGCATGTACAAAAGCACTGTATCACAAAAGTATAAACCTGAAATGTGAAAACTAAATGCATATTACAATCAAACCAAAACATTTACATGATGTAAAACATTAACTAAATAAACCATTAGAATAGTCCTATTGAATTGAGCAAATGAAATCCAATAGAATAGCTGTTATTGTCTTCCTTCATAAAGAGAAACCTTGATGACTCATTTAGAGCTTCATAAATTGTAGCTTTTTCCCTGCTTGTTATAAATAGTCTTTCCATCCAGTCTGTTGTTTAGTATATATTGCTAGACTTCATATACATATTGTTAACAGCATAAGATCCTACTTGCCCATTCTGTCTCCTAGATCTGGAAACTCCCCTGTCCCCCAAAGTATCACATCTCATCCAAGCAAATTCACTAAAATCTGACTGAAAAACACAGGCATATTAGTGGCAACCAATCTAATTCCTCCTATTTATTTCTTCATAGGCCTCAATCCAGGATAGTATGCTTTTTAAGAATACATATATTTATCGTGCATTATAGAAGAATCATAAGAAGGTTATTTTTAAGAAATAAAATGTTACCAAGACAATTGAAAGCTTCTGTGTATTCCTCGGCAATTGCATCCTTTTTCCTTCCTTTGCGTGACATAATTGCATTTTTATATTGATGCTGTCTGCCTAATCTCATTGTCTTAGTAACAATTCAGAAGAAACGCCTCTGGTCTTGTTCTCCAGCACCCTGAAGGGTTCACTAGACTGCTTCCTCCCTTGGTTTGAGCTTCCCAAGGAGTCTTAAGTGTGAGAGCTTCTGTTTGAGTGCCAGACCTCTGATACCTCTATGAGCCAAGTAAGCACCTTGTCAAGAAGGGGAGGATTTGTACACATTCCTTCTCTTTACAATATAGGTAATATGAGAAAGATTAAAGATTAGTAACATATGACCTATATTTCCTATATTGGAAATGGTGACAGCTAATAATACTTCTGAGCATTTTAGTTAGTCTGAAATTGGGCAGAAGGAAGAAAGAAAAGAAGAACATTTGTGGCAGGTCTACTATATCCTTTTCAATAAAAGCACTAATAATGCTCAATTTTCAAGGGATATAGTATTCAGTGTAGAGCTTAAGGATGGACTCCATGAAGATTTACAGTGTTTTTAGGAATTCAGAGCTGAGAAATCCAAGCCACTGCCACAAAACCATAAGCAACCTTTGCTATTTACTAGCTTTCTATAAAAATTGTTTTTCGCCAATGAATGGAGATGCTAAAGACCAGAATAATATACAGAAAGTAAGATGTTAAAGATCTCAAGTGGAAGCTTCTGTATACTAGATCTTCAAATGTTTGAGTTCTTCCATCTAACCATGTACAGTCAAGGCAGGAACGGGATTCTTTGAGAAAACACTGACAAGATGAAGGCAAACAGAGCCATGCCTCCCTCAGTCTCCTATGTTTTCTTGAAAATTTGTGTATAGTAGTAATCTAGTTAGAATCCATAATATCAACAGTATTTCTCATATTTTTATAATTGATACAAACACATTGAAGGAACACTGGCATCATCTAGTGATTTGAACTTACATATATTACACAGTAATTCTACACATAGGTTACATACGCTGTTATGTATTCCAAGTATATACCCGTAACTTTTCCACAACTAAGAGAGATATATATGTAAGAATATTCATGGCAGCATTGTTTGTGAGAGCAAAGACTTAAAACTACCAAATTCCATAAATAGAAAACTGGATAAATTTTGGAATATTCATGCCTGAATTATAATATACATAAAAACGAATAAACCATTGTTATACATTTCAACATGGATGAATCTCATAAACGTAAAAAAGGATATATAAAAAAATAGTACTCAGAGTGTAATTTCATTTATTTGAAGGTCAAACTCAGGCTAAACCAATCAATATATTGTTTAAGGTTAATATACAATCACATAGGGGAAAAGAGTAAAAAAAAGCAGAAGAATAATTCACATAAAATTTATTATAGTGACTCCTTAAGGAAGGAGGAAAAAGGATGGAATTCCTAGCGAGGCATACAGAAAGCCTCAAAGGAACTGGCAATTTTCTGTTTCTTAATCTGGTTAGTGGGCATATGGATTATTAGTCTTTTACTATACGTATGTTACATATTCCTTTATAAGTAAAATGAATTTCATATGAAATTATTAAATTTAATGTGCATAAGAATTCTTTTTTTAAATGTATATTCCTAAGTCCAGCTCTCAGAGATTCTGTTTCAGTGGGTCTTAAGGGCAAGGGTACACATCAGGTTCAGCTTTTTAAAATGAACATCCAGGTGAACCTGTGAGTGCCTCACACAGATATATGGAACATCCTGTAAGACACACAGAATGATTCTTCCTGAGTTATAAAGTTTTATATCAGAAGTTTACAGATTTTCTCTTTCAAATAAAATTCTACATAAAACCCCATTATATAAAAAGGATCAAACAGAGGAGTTTTGGTTAAAGACGGGGAAGGGTTCCCACTTGCTCATTGCGACTTCCTCTGTCTCTGCAATAGCAGGTTTTGAAGCAACTCTAGAAGTCCCACTTTATGATCAATGGCAGCGAACCTCCAGTGTCAATACCATGCAATATATTTCAAAATAAAAAGAAATACCTTTGTAGTATTGACTATAAGGCAAAGGCAAGCTGGGAAATAAACCTTGGATACATTTTAACTAGAGTTTATAAATGTGTGTGCTACCGTGACTTAATTATGCACACAAAATTTGCATATATGAAAATACAATGTCTAGCACACAGTAGGTATGTGATATAGCTTAAGTGATTTGGTACCTGATTCATTCAGAAATCTCCATAAAATTTGGATGAAACAGGATTTAAGGCCAGACACTTGCTACTCTGTGAATCTAAGTTTTGGGTGCAATTCACAACATAGTAATAGCCATAGCCACAATTTCTTCTACTGGAATGTTTCCAGGCTACAAAAATAATAGATTTGTTAAGTTACCCATGGCAAACCACAGAACCCTGAACACCTGCTGAAAGAAGAAATTTTCTAGTTGCAAATGTAGTTTGAACATGTTGTCTAGAGCAGATCTACTCTGCATGAAGCATGTAGCCAAAGTGAGAAAAGAATGGAATGGAATATTCAAATAGGAAAAAATAGGTGGGTGGCTACATATTGGTGTAAATGGAACATTATGTAGAGAAATGTGTTCTTTCTTTTTGAATTTACATTTCATACACAAATCCTATAATTAATACTTGGCCATAGCAAAATTTCACAAAATGGCTTTGGGGACAATTTGCTAAATGATTGCCACATACCAGAGCCCCTCCCCACCAAATACTGGCCAAGACTTAGGTATCTACACAGCAAAAAGAACACAAAAGTTGGTATTCTGGGTGAAAACTCTTCCCTCATATGCCCATTGGTTTCTGTTGATTCTCCTGGCCTTCATTCAAGAGAAGCTGGCATGGGCTGTTACCTAGCAACAGCATGCAGTGCACTTTTCTACTGGCCCATAGAAACACTGCCTCTCTGGACCTCATGCCATTCCACCTCATGGTTTTGTAAAAGGATGACAGTCTCTTAAGAACTTCCGCTCCTTGCTCCAGCCCTTGAAGGAAAAAGTTATTTCAATATTCAACCCTTTATCACTAACATTGCACTTGACTTAACAAAGACCAGAGAAATAAGAAGGTACAGCACTGTCAACCCCTGACTTCTCTGACCACTGGCAGAAGAAACAATATAATCATGCAGCCTATGCAATATATTTTCATTGAATGAACTGTGGCTGTTTCACACCATCTAAATATTCCACACATTTTAATGAATGCCTTCCAGTGTGCCGACATAATACTGTGTTCAGGATATGGTAACTTAACAAGACAGATACTGTTTCTATCCTCATAGAACTTGCTTGTCTGTTATTTAATCTCCCTAGAGACTAAATGTTCACCCATAAAAACACATTCTAAGCCCTAGTGTATTCCAACTGAAAACTAGGTGCTATATTTTTAAGTGTTTTCAGGCCTAATAGAAATAACTAAAGTAATCTAGTTGGTCAGGACCAATGGAATCCAAGTTATTAAAGTCCAGAACATCTAAGCTAGGAAGTCAGAACACTTGCAATTCTGTCTGTGTAAGATATTATGCCCCACAGAAGTGGTAACAAGATTTTTGAGAATCATCATCATGTCACAGAATTAAGACTTTCAATCCAAAATGAAGGATGAATGTTTTCAAAGACGTCATCTCTAAAAGGTCAGAAACTAACCCACAGGTAGAAGAGAGTTTAAGACCTGTGCCCATTTGAGGATGTAGGTTCAAGGATACCTAGAGAATGCAAGGGGAGCTTCATTCAAACATCCTCTTACCCGCCAGTGAGAAATATATTCTCAAATCTTCCACAGAGGTAGGACCACAAGATCATGACAAAGCTTTGAAAACCCAAAAGAACTCTAGCTACTTAAATCTTCCCAAAGAGCCACATCACGTAGGAGAAAATTCCTACAACTTGAGGAAGAACAAAACAAAGCAACTTGCATGCAGCTGGGATTATAAAATAATAACAACATTAAAGAACCACAATTGTTGAATAAAAGCATGAGTTACTAAAACCCATTGTAAAGGGACAGGGGTCACTGGGGCAAGGAGAAAATAATTAGAGCCAAACACCAAGTGATTGTTCCAACTTATATGATATGAGTTTCACTATAAATTTATAGATCTTGAAAGTAGTATAGCCCCTGAGTTAATCTAAATATAAACAGCTACTATTCAGATTTTTCACAAGGTAAACCTAAATCCGAAGAACCTAGCTGCTCAGAAGAATCTACCTGGAAGGCATCTTTAGGGCCCTTTGACTGGATCTGACTAGAAACTGATGAGATAGATGAGATAACTTATAAATGTTTCACGGGAAAGAGAGAGAGAAGACAAAATTTTAACAGAAGCTCGCATTAAGAGATTTCTTTGGAAACATTCTAGCCTGGTTTTTATCTTGTTTAATCCAAGCTGAGTGCTTTCTCCCTGATAGGGGTTGACTGTGTTGCCACCCAAATCTCATCTTGAGGTGTAGTTCCCATAATCCCCAGGTGTTGTGGGAAGAACTCAGTAGGAGGGAATTGAATCATGGGGAGGAGGAGGTCTTTTCCATGTTGTTCTCATGATAGTGAATAAGTCCCATGAGATCTGATGGTTTCGTAAAGGGTTGTTCCCCTGCACATGCCCTGTCTTGCCTGCCGCCATGTAAGATATGTCTTGCTTCCCCTCACCTTCCACCATGATTGTGAGTCTTCCCTAGCCATGTGGAATTGTGAGTCCATTAAATCTCTTTCGTTTATAAATTACTCAGTCTTGGATACGTCTTTATTAGCAGCATGAGAACAGATTAATACACTTCCCAAAATTGCTTAACTAAAAATTAAGAGACAATACAAAGTCCTGTGAAACTTTTTTCCCCTTCAGGAAAGAAACAGTAACAAAGGTAAAGCAATCTCACCCTTTTGCTTACATACTGAACAATTTCTGAAAAAGAGGGAAAGATACCTAAAGAAAGAGAATGATGCAAAGGAGAACACTCGCTTTGTGGTCTGTATGTTTCCAGCTTTATTCTCTCTCATGGCTTTCTTTGCTTAAGCCACTTCAGGTTGAAGACAACACAAATATTTATTATCTTTTGTGGTGACCTACTTCAAATAAACTCTGAAGACTATCACATGTCCCTATGCCAGATTGGTGAATCACTTCAAATAGAACTTGCTAAATTCAAGGGGCCACCATTAGAATGAATACTCTGAATTTTTCTCTAAATCCTATGTTAAAATCACACCCTTAGACAAAATTCCACATTAACCTTATCATAGAAGTACATGGCCCAGGACACAGGGCAGATGTCAGTGCAGTCAGAATCAGAGGCTCTGGCCAAGGCATCACAACCCCTCTCCCAGTCTTCTCCCAGACAACCTTGCACTCATTACTTTTCCTTGGATTTCAAGCAACAGAAATCAATTTGGGCTAAAATATGCTAACAAAAAAGGAAATGGAATGTACCAGAAAGATATTAGGGTATCTCACAGAATTGAAGGAAGAGTTAAAAAACCAAGTCACAGGAAAGGAAGGCTCCAGATTCGCCCCCAGGCCCTGGGTTGTAGAAATTTGAGATGCTTGCCTCTAAAGAGCTGCCAGAATGAGAAGACACTTTCTGGTCTTCATTTCTGTCCTTGTAGCCAGCATGGGTCAGTTGCCCATCGTTTATGTCCCTGGCTACCACCACAAACATTTCAGAATCCTCATCCCTAACACACCCCACATCTCTTGTCATTTTCAAATTGCAAAACAAGTCATCAGGGATTTTCTTATTTTTAAGACCCCTGTGCAATTTTATCTCCTTTACCCACTGAACTGAGAGAGCAGTCATCTGTATTCTGGAGTGCCTGAAACCACATAGCTTCTGGAGGTGAGGTAGCCAAATAGCTCTTGTTGGCAGATGGTAAAAAGACTCTTCCAGTGGTTGTGGGGTGTGGGGGCAAACTGAGTGGCCCTCCTAAGCAACATGAGCTCTAAATACTCCTGCCGGGCTGTGCCTCACCATGTAGCAGAACTTGCAGGTGCTCTTTATTCAATATGGAATTATGTGGGTTCGCTGACACGCCCATAATAACTATTGTATTGTTTGTTTGTTTGTTGTTTGTTTGTTTGTTTTTGAGACAGGGTCTCACTGTCACCTCAGCTGGAGTGCAGTCGTATGATTATAGCTCACTGCAGACTTGAATTCCTGGGGTTAAGCGATCCTCCCACCTCAGCCTCCTGGGTAGTTAGGATGACAGGTGCACACCACCACACCCAGATCATATCTTTTTTTGTAGAGATAGGGTCTTGCTATGTTGCATCAGGCTGGTCTTGAACTCCCAGGCTCAAGAGATCTTCCCACTTTGGCCTACCAAAGTGCTGGGATTACAGCTATGAGCCACTGGTGCTCGGTCACTGTTGTATTTTTGAGAAATATTTCCCCACTGATGTGACCTTATTGGTGAGGTCTTTTTTTTATTCTACAGCCCAGCCCCCCATGAGGCTGGGGTTGAGAAGACAGCTATGGCTCAGAGGACTTATCACCAGATAGAAGAACAGGTGAAAAGGTACTCCACTTTTTCCAGACTAGGAGGGTGTTGGTGAGAGGGAGAGACAGGAAGAGGAGCCTAGAGGAGGGGCAATTCAAGAGTGACCTGGCTCACCCCCAATGGCACCCTGGTTAGTAAAGGCAAAAAGCAGAAGTAAAGAGCATTTCCTGCTCTTTTCCTGTTTAAGACTTTGAGAGGAGACTGCCCCATGGGGTGAGAACATTAGGAATAGCCTGCTTTCATTCTCATGGCTGCCCTCAGCTGCTATGCCCTGTGGAGGCAGCCAGAAGTTAGCAGATGGTGCTGTCTGATAAGCTTTTGGAGATGAGTGCTAGAAAGATGAGAAGGCCAGGGACTGAAGGGGAGGCAAGGCAAACCTCAGGAGAAGAGCAAGAGGGGCAGTGGGTCTGCATCAGCAGCAGGGAGCCCCAGGCCCCGACCAGCCAGGGGAACAGACTGCAAGTTCAGCTGCTGGTGCCAGCGGGCATCATTGCTGCATAGGCAGGCACAGGGGTACATGCTTGAGCACACACGCACACACATACCCTTCTGATTGGATCATGCCTAACTTTACGGCCTTGTCCCGAGCCCACTGACCACCAGAGGTTCATGGTACTCTATGCTCCAGCCACAACAGAACTCTTGGCCACTTGCAGTTTCCCAAGCATGGCAATCTGGACTGTACTCCCATGCCCCTGCACTGCAGTGGTGCCTTGAGAATACTTTATTCTCTTGTCCTCGTGATAAACCCAATTTAGCAAGACCTATCCTACTATTGACTGAATATATGTGAGGAGACAAAAAGAAGACAGACATCTGCAAGCCAGGAAGTAGGCCCCCAGCAGACAATGGATCTGTTGGTGCCTTGATCTTGGACTTCCCAGCATGTGAGAAATAAATGTTTACTGGGTAAGCCACCCAGTCTATGGTAATTTGGCATAACAGCGCAAATGAGTCAAGATGTAACCCTAGCCTGTGCATCTGTGAAGACCTCCGTTCCCCCAGACACTGAGGCATTGTTTTCTCACATCTCTGTATTTCCACTGTAGCTTGTATGTCTCTCCAGCAGAACTCATCAGGTTTGGATTTTGGTCTTTACTCCCCACCAGACTGAAAACCTCGTATTTGTCATCTCTGCATTTCCAGCTCTGAGCACAGCACCTAGTGAAGAGTAGGCACTCAATAATTGTTTATCAAGTGAATTTATAAAATTGGACATGATAAAATCAGTTTATCTTCTGTTTAAAAAAAAAAAGTCCAAAAGTGCTTTTGTCAAGACTCACTTTAGGCCAGGCACTGCACTATGCAGTTGCAGTTTTATATACACAATTTCATGTCATCCTCACCCAACTCTGCAGAGCAAATGTCATCATTGTCAGTGTACAAAAACGTAATGCAAGTTTCAAGAAAGTTAAGAAACTCACCCAAGATCAAATAACTAGAAAGTGAGGGACCAAACTGAGAATCTATGTCTTCCAACTCTGACAGGACTCTTTTCACAATGCCAGAGTTTCTAAGGAACTTTCTGCAATGTATTCTATTCTTTGTAGAGAGGTTCACATGCAGTAAAAAAAAAAAAAAAAAAAAAAAAAAAAAGACACTGTATAAACCATGGTTTATGCCTTATCCTTAACATCTCTTCCTGTGTTGTAATTTAATGGTTTCAATTCACATTAATCACTTAAATCTTCTACCTGATGGGGTAAAGACAAGACTGGAAGACATGGTGCTAATATCCCCACCTTATCACAGGCAGCTGATACAGTATAACAGTTGTCGTGTCAACATGTGACTATGCTCAAAAGAGGAATAAATGTTGGAGCCAACAGGGAGGCAGCAGGTAGATGGAATGAAGATGGGAGTGTGACTTTAGCAAAACCCAGTGAACGTTTTAATGATGGATACATTTTTAAATGAGATGAGCTTCTCCCAGGCCTTACTGGCTGTTTCTTGGAACTATCATGGTGAGTTACAGGTTTGACAAAGCTTTTCCCCACAACTTTGAGGCATTAGGAGGTTGTCAGAAAATTCACGCTTGCAGTGGAGATCCGTTTTTGAAGTTGTACAGGATTCCCAATTAATGAGTTTTCACATTATTCTTTTATAGCTGGATGTATCTGGATGAGGCTTAAGCACAAAGGGACCCTGGCTTGCATATCATTAATTCTGACTTCCAGAGACATTTCTGGTCTCGCAGTCACCTACTCCTTTTGTCTTTGTTTTCTGGAGATCTGATAAATTCAATTAATAAGCTGATTATCAAAATTGTTAATTCATCTCAAGTAGCTTTCTTCATTACTGCAGATGCATCAAATTCTCTAAGCAGAGCTATAAAGCATTTGGGCTGTCTGTCTATAATAAGCTCTGCTGGGCAAATGCCCATGTGCCAAGCTGTGGGCAGACATGGAATTGTAGAATGGATCATAAGTTCTGAAAATAATTGTCTTGGTAGTAAAAATCCCTCAAAAGAGAAAGACAATTGGTTAATATAGAATACCCAAAGGATCAGCTTAGTATATGATACATAGTAGATGCTTTAAAAATATTCTTCAAATAAAAATAGTGCTGTTAATACACTCTCTACCATGACATCAATTGCAATATTCCATTCACTATCAAGTAAACCTTAGGTAGGTAATGGATAATAGATTTACTTTTGTTCAGAATAAATTTTAGAATCGCCTAAAAGTACCAAGCATAACATAACAAATATTCATATTCCAACTATTCCCAATTAATCAATGTTAATAGTTTGTCACATTTAATATTTTTAATAAAAGAAATAATGATAACTAACATTTATTGAGGATTAACCATGTACTGGCAGTATTCCAATTGCTTTACATACATTAATTTGATTAAATCTTACAAAACCCTATGAGACTTGTTGTTATTATCTCAATTTTACAGAGAGGAATCTTCAGTATAGAATTTTAAGCATGTGCCAAGCCACACAGGTTTAAGAGGCTATATTAGTGATCTAGGGCTGCCATAACAAAATACCACAGACTTATTTTACACAAGAGAATTTGTCTTCTCACAGTCTGGAGGCTCGAAGTCTGAGATCAAGTTTGAGATCAGCTGGGCTGGCTAATTCTGAGGCCTCTCTCTTTGGTGAATAGATGGCCATCTTCTCCCTGACTCCTTATCTTCTTACCTCTGTGCATGTTTGCATTTCAACCTCCTCTTCTTATAAGGATTCCAGCCATACTGAACTAGGGCCAAACTTAATGACCTCATTCTAAAGTAATTAGAGTTTATTTGCAATAGCCAAGATACAGAAACAATCTAAATACCCATTGACAGATAAAAAAGAAATTTTGAGATATATATATATGTAATGGAATATTATTCTACCTTGTACAAAAAGGAGATTCCACAATTTGCCACAACATGGATAAATGTGGAAGACATGCTTAGTAAAATAAGCCAGACACAGAAAAAAAAATAATGATTCCATTTATAGGTGGAATTTGAAAAAGTCAAATACACAGAAACAAAGAATAGAACAATGATATCAGGTGGAGAAGGTAGGAAAATGAGTTCTTGATCAAAGGGTAGAAAACTGCATTTATATAAGATGGTTAAGGCTTGACATCTAATGTACAGCATGAGGGCTATTGTTGGCAATGCCATATTGCATGCTTGAAATTTGCTGAGAAGGTAGGTTTCACGTGATCTCACCACCCTCCCTCGACTCCATGCACACACAGCACAAGCAGTAACTATGTGAGGAGATGGATATATTAGTTTGCTCGCCTGTAGTAATCACTTCACTATGAATATGTATATCAAAACACCACATTGTAAACCTTAGATTTATACAATTTTTAAAAGGTTTTTGAAAACTTATCTCCATACATAGTCATATTCTGAGGTACTGGGGACTTCAACATTTGAATTTTCAGGGACACAATTCATAACAGGAGCAGAGCTGGCATTCAAGCCAGGAAACTGAGACCCAAAGCCATGCCCCAGTCCATAACATGTGCCTCTGATAACAGTGACGTCCTCACAACCCACTTTCTCAAACCCAATTTCCCCACCTGCTCTTCATAGAGGCAGCACCATCACCAAGTTCATGCTTATTTTTAAAGTTACCCTACACAAACCTATATAACATGCATGCTTCATGTTATTTTTTCAACAAAGTATTAATTTTAAAATATCTCCACCCTGCTCCCAAATAAGACATGCATCTTAAAATGCCTCTACTTCTGTCCAAATAGCATTACATGCTCAAACCTTTTATGTTATTGGTATCCAGTATCTTAATCATCATTTTAACATTTTAACACCCCGCTCCAAACTAGCAAATAGTGTCACTATTTATTAGCCAATTTACATTTAGGCTTGCCCGTACATTTGGTTTCTTTGCTCCCAATCTCCTCTTGCATTGGGTTCGTTTTCCCTCTTTGTGAAATATGTGTGTAACCACAGAACCAGTTCAAGTCTGGCTCGACTTTGTCAGTAATATGATGTGACAAAATGATGAGTTGTTTTTCAGAGCAAAGGACACTCAGGTTGCAGGTCATATAAATTGTGCATGCCCAGATGAACCAAGCATGCCCTATTTGTGACCCAGGAACCAGCCAAATCAAAAAAGTCAATCACATGCAGAACCTAAGTGCTCAGATGAAGGCACAGGGATGGAATCAAGGAGCAAGGGGTACCCTGTTTTGTTGTAGAGCAGAATTAAAAGCTAAGGACCCTGCATCACCTTTTTGCATGACCCAATCAGATCATGCCTGATCTCATTGTTACCCTCCGCCTATGAAACCTTCTTTTAGGCTCCAGTGCAGGGAGACAGATTTGAAGGTCACCTCCTGTCTCCCTGCCAGTCAGCTCCCAATAAAGCCTTCTTTTCTCAAAAGCCAGTGCTATTGTATTGGCTTCTGTGTGCACCAGACTTATAGCCATTACTCAGTAACATCTGCCTGAGCATTTTATTCAATGTCTGGAAGTGGGACTGTGCTTTGTCTAAGTACATCTGGAAATGTCTTTTGTCACTCTTACATGGTATAACTTTAGTTTCAAGTTATTTTCCCTCACTGCTTTGACATAGGATTTCATTATTTTCTAGTATCTATTGTTCTTGGCAATTAATTCCTGTATTTTAAATTGTCATTGTTTCCAAATTCAAAGTAACTTGCCTTTTCTCTCTGGCACATTTAAATTGTTCCCCTCCCCCCACCCCGCCGCCCCACTTTTTTTTTAAGAGTTCTGTAGTTTCACGATGATGTATCTAGATGTGGATTTGTTTCTATCTACCTTGCTTGGCATACATCTTTTTCCATTTTAGAAAACTCTCAGTTATTCGCTCCTCAAATACTGCCTTTCCCTTTTCTTTTGTATTTTACATTCTAAATGTCCTAATAGAAAATGTTGTAATTTTCCATTCTATCTTCTACAACTTCTAAGTCTCTTAACATCTTCATTTTACCCAACTCCTTATCTCTCAATAGTGATTTTCTCAACTTTGTCATCTACTTCACTTCACCAGTCCTTTCCTTTCCTATAACTGGACTACTGTTTGACTTATGCAGTGAGGATATATGCTTTTGTTGCTGTTGTTTTGATAGTTTTTTCATTTATAGAACTTCTACTTTTTTCGTGTCCGTTTTTTGTTTGTAATTTCAGTTCTTAAGTTATGAATTCTATTACTTAAGTTATCTTTTCAAAAATTTTAATTATGTTCTCTTTCAGGTTGTCTTATCATTTGTATTTCCTTAAACGGCCATCTGTTGCATCTTTGGACTATCTCTCATGGTACAAGCTTCCCTTGTGTGCTAAGATTTATTTCTTTTTGTGAATTCATCACATTTGGTGGCATTTATCTTCTGCAAGGGTTAAGCATTTGTCCTGGATTGTAGAGATTATTTCACAATTTCCTCTGCTTTGACTCAGGTGTTCTGGAGAAGATTTTGCTTGTATTTCTGAATTAAGCCATCAGTGAATCCTGGCCCACGTCCTAGTGCTACAGCAGTCTGTGTTCCAGGGCTAAGTTCTACCCAGTCTAAGTTGATCAGGCAGCGTCTGGTGTATACAGGGAGCTGTGTTCAGGCTCTAATACTGCATGCACGATTCATAGCCTGATTTCTCAGCCCTACATCAACTTTCCAAGTACCTATCCAGTTTGACTTTCTGGGTAAGCCATGCAGCCTCAATTCTTTCTGAATGTTATCGGATCCCTCATCATTTCTGCCACCCAGAAACTTGTTTTGAGTTCTGCATTATTATTGTTATATTATTATGTCTAGAATGAAAGGAGGACTTCCTATCTTAGTTCAGATTACTGCCTTGTTACTAAAGTCATCCAAATTGTAATATTAGAGAACACATAAGTACAGCACCATCATATAACATTCATACAAAGTAGAAAGTAAAAAGGAAAGGAGAAACTTTCAAGAACATCTAAAAACAATTTATGTCTGAAGGATATGTCACATGAGACTTTCATTTTATAAACAAAGCTCTGTGATCACATTTCTCAAATACCAAGGAGAAAAAAAACTAGATAAAAACATTAGTTCAGGCACAAAGCTATACATTTACTTAAAAAGAAATAAAAACAGGTTTCAACTACTGGAAATCCAGGAAGTCAGTCAAGTTGATCTGGTAGCTCTATTTAAACAAAGCATAAAATTTTAGAAAGACAGCTACCTGGAAAGCTGAGGCAAGAAAATCACTTCAACCTGGGAGATGGAGGTTGCAGTGAGCTGAGATCACGCCATTGCACTCCAGTCTGGACGACAGAGTGAGACTCCATCTCAAAATAAAAATAAAAAATTTAGAAAGAATATAAATTTGTGATATTAGAATAACAGAAGAGTTGAAAATTAATTTTGCTTCAAAACTGGGATAAAATGTCATATATTCTACAATATGGCTACAAATACTAAAGGAATTATATTTCATTTTGCTTTGTGTGTGTGTGTGTTCAGAAATAACATCATAGCATATTCAGAACACTGTCTAAGAAACAATTTGTCTTCAGCAAGTATTTATTGAATTCCCTTGAGGTGCTCAGCATTGCACACACCCTGGAAGCCCAGAGCACAAGACAAAATCTCTGTCCTGACAAAGCATACAATCTAACAATACAATATCACCTGTGATTAAACCCCAGTGTCAGTCCTACTGACAAATTTGTGCCATGAGACTCTCTAAGAAGGAAGCTCAATAGCTATTTTCTTAAAAGATCAAGACTTTGGAAGAAACTCTGTGTACCAGAAAATTCCTAAACCCCCAAGAATAAAATAAGCATTTTCTTCCAAGGCACAAATTCTTTCAAAAATCCTCACCACAGTAGTCTGTGATAGGCTGATATCCATTTCAAAAAGCTTTCTTAATAAAGCTCATAACATTGTAGTAAAATGCTTTCTCAGGTGCAACAAGAAAAACAAAGTCCAAATTCTTATTCAAGTAGTCATTTTTAAAGTAGCAGATAGATTATCTGTTGTGTGCCTTGCATTCACTGAGAAGCTGTACTAAGAACACAAGGTACAGTAAAGCAATGCATATCCCCAAAATGGTAATGAAGTGCAGCCAAAATAGAGATAATTATTTTAATTAATGGTAATGATTTTAACGGTTGAACATTTTAACTAATTAATTATGATTGATTGCTTGTTACTAATCAAGGAATATGATTCAAAGTTGTAACTGAAAAACCAGGAGCAATAGGTTCTGCGGAGAGCATATCACAACCCTGCTGAGATCAGGGCATTATTTTTGCCTTGAAAATTGCATTCTGAATTATTCCAGTCCTTTTTCTTTAATATATTCCTTTTGATAGACTAGTAGGACATTGTGTTTTATTTGATATTTAGGCTTTTTTACCAGAAATAGGAACAAACATGAAATGTGAATATAGTTGGAGAAATATATACATTATTTTTAGAGATACAGCTTTTGTTTAAAAGCTTTTGTTTAAAACAGTCTTGCACTGTTGCCCAGGCTGGGAGTTCAGTGACATAATCATGGCTTGCTCCAGCCTCAAACTCCTGGGCTCAAGTGATCCTCCAGTCTCAGCCTCCTCAAGCAATCCTTCCACTTCTGCTTCCTGAGGTGCTGAGATTATAGGTGAGAATCACAGCACCCAGCCCAGCTGCGGCTTTTAATGCCACATTATTTATTTAAATTTTATTCTTGTTCTTCTTCAAGTCTAAACTTTCTTTCTTTAGATAAAGACTTTAGATATATGAAACTACTCAATTAGACTGAACAATATGAAACTTTTTACTTTTTTAAGCATATGAACTAAAAATTTGACTTTCACAAAATTTATTTTTGGTAATTTGGATGCTAGATTAAGCCTTTTAAAAATACCATAGAGAACGCCCAAGACCAGTAATAAGCTTCTTCTTTCTCTTTATTCTTCTAATGATTTTGTTGAATAGAGGTTGTATTGGTCTGTTTTTATGCTGCTATAAAGAACCACCTGAGACTGGGTAACTTACCAAGAAAAGGAGTTTAACTGACTGATAGTTCCACAAGCTGTATAGGAAGCATGACTGAGAGGCCTCAGGAAACTTACAACTATGGCAGAATGCAAAGGGGAAGCAAGTGCATTTTCACACAGTGGCAAGAGAGAAAGTGAAGGGGAAAGTGCCACACACTTTTAAACCACCAGATTTCATGAGAACTCACTCACTATGATGAGAACAGCAACAGAGATGTCTGCCCCATGATCCAATCAATCACCTCCCACCCAGTCCCTCCCCCAACATTGGGGATTACAATTCAACACGAGACTTGGGTGGGGACACAGATCCAAACTATCTCAGAAGCAAATCAGTATCTCGACATAACCTGCAATTTGTCTTGTGATGTATTAGTAATTTATTACACATCAGTGTTACCTTATTATAGTAAGGTGATTCTTTTCATCCTTGATAATTTATTTACCATAATGAAAAAACCATGTTGTCCCACTTCTATGTAGTAGACAAAGTCATGAAAGAGGGAAACAGAAAGAATATCAGAGTGATACTAGGGCACAGTCAGTTTGGAAAATGGGAGAATGTCAGTGTAGCTGTGGTACGGAGCAGGAAGATATGAGAACAGCAAGAAATGAGGCTGGAGGGGAAGGTGGAAACCAAACTGTAAAGTCTCTTGTTTGTCACACTAAATACTGGAGATCACTCAGGAGGCAACGACACAATCAAATGTGGTTTAAAGAAGAGCACCTATTGGAAGATTGTTGAGAATGAAGGGAAAAAACATGAAAGAGATTGGTCTTGCAGTTCAGCTGAGTATGAAAGCCTGGGCTGATGCAATGACCAGGGCCATTTCTAGAATAAGATTGCCCGGAGTTGACTAACAATTAACTATATGTATATATGCAATTAACAATTAAATGTATGTTGAGTATGAAGCAGGTTCAAATTGGAGGGAGGAGATGGAGCTCACACTTTCAGGCATGTTAAAATCAAGTTGCTGAGTACACTTTGGTGACCTCTTGTATTCACTTCTTTCTGCCTACCCCACCCAACAACTACAACCTGTTTACAGCCATAGTCTCTAGATTATATGTCTACCTTTCAGACCATACTCTACTCAAAGATACAGGCATATTCTAATTCTAGGGAAAAAAAGTCTGGGAACAGGATCTGAGCCATGGATTGGTATGGGAGCAAATGCACAGAAGGGGCCTATATTGGACTATGTTTCTATATCTCATCGTCTTATCACTGATTTTTAATCACTTAATTTACACTGCTTTCTCTGACATTATTTTAATCATCATTTTAAAAAATATTGGCTGAGTCACTTTTTCAGAATGCTTTCAGAAAGAATGGCTGATCTTCCTTCTTTTCTTCTGATAATTTCAGTGCCTAATTACCTACAGTTGAGTCTGTCTCCCACTGCCCAGCCCAGTGTCATAAATGAATCTAATTCCAGATTACCAAACTCCTCCCTATTTTCTCCACCCTGCCATGTGGTCCAGATATGACAAATGCCAGCATGCTGAGGACCTGCAGACTAGGCTGTAAGTCCCTGTTAATTCTTCCTCTCTATAGTCAAGATTGGACCCAAGGCCTCTAAGATCACAGAGCCTGCAGTTAAGAGTCAAGTGACTTAAATGGCAAGAGATGAGAGCTGTAGAATGTGGAAGTCAGGCAATTCTCCCAAAATGTTTTGATGCTAGTACCATTTACAAATATTTCTTCTTTTTATAAGCTTGTGCTGAAACTCTGGAGGCATAGGAAATGTCTTAATTCTCTCACATATTATCAAGATTAAAGTGTATCATTTGTATTTCAGCCAAGAAGGGTTTTTTTTTTTTTCCAAAATCAAGGGAAAGGTGGACATAGAGTTGAAAAAATAATGATATTCAGATCACCAGCTCTTTTTTTTTTATCTTATTTGCAGATTGTCCACTCAGGAATTTACCCTTGGACATTTTTAATCTCAGGTCAGACTTCCTTCTGCCATTTGGCATTCTCCCAGGCAACCATCTCTTTCCATCAGTCAGTGGAAACATTCGCCAAGCATAATTAGGAAGGTAAATCTGCTGTATAAAATGTCATGGTTTCATTTAGATTTAGCCAGTGTTAAACAATGGATAATCAGTTAATTTTCCTTTCCTGGAAATTTAAAAACAAATAACAAACTAATCATTTAGACACATCTAAGCTGTGTCTAAGTCAAACCACTGCAGCTTGTTTTACTGATAATAATACAGCTAAGTTCTTATTTCAGTACTAACAAAACAACTTTGGAATAGGAAGAAAAAAGGAGCGCATATATTGAAGGGCAAAGTAGAAAAAGGACAGCAACAGAGGCCACTTTATATCACAAAACCCTCAGGTAATTTAGAAATTCAGCTGCAAAACAAAACTCACTAGTTATATTGGTTTGCAGAATTGTCAGTCTGTTTTGCCAGAATGATCAACATTAGCAAGCAGCATCCTACTGTTCAGCTGTGGATTTAGGCTGGAGTCATAGAAGAGGATAATATGCTTACGAATAGCACCTCTCAGAGTGTGAAGTGTACCTCTTGGCTGGCAATCTAACCCTGATTCTGGCAGGGCCCCATGCAAGATGAAAAAAAAAGGTAGGGAGAAATGAATGAATATTATTTCCTTTTACTTAGAATTTGCCAAAACTAGGACGTGGCATTGAATACTAACAGCTGAAGTAGGATACCCATAGTTCCTTTCATGTGTTGGATTAAAATTGATATGGCTTAGCAAGGTAGAAAAATGACCACTAAATGCTCTTTCCATATAGTAAAAGTAAATTACAACATCTCCTTTTCTTCTTCATGACAGTCTTTTAAGTATTCCTAATAACTTCTCTCTTCAGAACAGATTTGGATATGAAAGCCTAATCAATGAGTTTTTTTTAAATTCTTATGACAATGTCTTCAAGATCACTCTGAAGGCTGAAGGTCCTCAGGTAAAGCAAAAATACATATACATGTGTACATGTATAACTAGCCATATTTACTAGCCACAGCGAGTTAAATATTGCACAGCAAATAATCCTGCCAAAATAAAAGCCTTAATTTTCTCAGCCCAAAACTAATTGTAAAAATAATCCATTCACCAATTACAAATGTGCCCAGAGGAAGCTATTATAGTGCAGCAAATGTGAATCTTATATCCAAAGATGATGTTATTGTTATATTCTGTGACAGAATTTTCTTTTTAGATTATCTCTCCATCAGTGGTAATGAGTTCACACACAGCTATTCACATGCTTTCTTTTTTTGTCATTGATGACTAAAAACCCAATTTGTTAGCTAGTTGTCCAGAATTGGTGCCATCACAGCAAACTAGATCAAAGCTTGTAGCTAATAACTAATAGCAATGCTAATTATTTTACTACTACCAAAATTTGCATAGTGTATAAAGTGAGTTTTGAAAAATGTTGTGAAAGCACTAGTCTTTTGTAAAGCAAGTAAAGTACATTATTTACATTATATCACATATGTACACTAAACTGGTTATTATTCTTGTAAATAATTCCTTATATCAGGGGCATAATTATAGTTATAAAAAGAACCAATAGACTCTTTCTCTAAAGGTTTATTGATATCAAAAAGTCCTAAATTTACTGCTTTAGAGCAAAAACTAGTACAAAACTTAGAAAACAAAATAGGTACCCAGTTATATGCAATTAAAATATATAAACTATATGCAATAAAATAGAGTTAGAGTGAACTATCAGCATTCATTTGGCAAATGATTAACTATGAAATTATATCACCATATTTTTTGAACTCTAGGTTTCAAATAAATTTAGCCTAGGCTTTTTAAGAAGCCAATGCAAATAGTGTCTCTAAATTTTGAATGTTGGTAAACTGTCAGACAGACCTTACTATTCCTAATTTTTTTCAAGCCATCAAAAACGATGAGTTCACGTCCTTTGTAGGGACATGGATGAACCTGGAAACCATCATTCTCAGCTAACTGACACGAGCAGAAAATCAAACACCGAATGTTCTCACTCATAGGCGGGTGTTGAACAATGAGAACACATGGACGCAGGGAGGGGAGGACTACACACTGGGGTCTGTTGGGGGGAAATGGGGGAGGGACGGGGGGTGGGGAGGTGGGAAGAGATAGCATGGGGAGAAAGGACAGATACAGGCGAGGGTACAGAAGGCAGAAAACTACACTGCCATGTGTGTACCTATGCAACAATCTTGCATGTTCTTCACATGTACCCCAAAACCTAAAATGCAATAAAAATAAATAAATAAATAAATAAATAAAATAGTTAATGCCAATTAAAAATCTATTCAGCACCTGTTCTATGGTTTTAGATAAACAGTCAAATTGAAGATGACAAAGAAGTTTCCCTATCTTGCAAGTCCCAGATACAGGGTCACTAGCTTAAGAAGAAATATTTTACTAAAGGAATATACTATATGATGCCATGGAGTAGGTGATCCTCCTTAGGAGGTTTCTTTCAGCTCTGTGACTATATATTTCGATAATACTCATCAGAAGAAAATTTTAATATATTTTTAATTTGACATTATTATTCCCCTCCTCCCCTACTGACTAGACATGTGCTTTGAAGCAGCATGATGTAATGGATGAAAACAAGAAGTCTGTCATCAGAAAACACAGACATTTTGATCTGCCATTACAGGTTTAGTTTCCTTATAATCATAAAAGAAATAATAATGATACTTTCCTTACATAGCTCACATGGTGAGTTTCAAATGACACAGAAATAGGAAAGCAGTTTACAAAACTTAAAGTCCCATTAAAGTCTCACATTTATTTAGTTGTTTTTTCTAATTGTCCTAAAGATAAGTAGACACCAAATTAGGCCTTATTAAGATTGATATTTCTTTATGGCTCACCATGATTTAGAAATGTAATCTATGAAAAAAAAATTAATTGGAATTATTTAAAGCTAAGGGACCAAAACAGGATATTTAAAATTAAAAATTTTCTGGGTGAGTTTGTCAGCAGATTGGACCCATCAGAAGACAGGATTAGAATGTTCAAAGAAAAAAATAATTTTAAAAAGTTCACATTAAATCACTAGTAGGAAAAAATAATGAAGTGAAAAAGCATAATAAATATGTAAGAGATGATCAAGTTCTAACATGCATGCAATTGGAGTCCCAAAATAAGAGAAAGGAGAGAATGGAGCAGAAGCAATATTTGGAAAAACAATTGCTGAGACTATTCCAAAAACATCAAAAAGCTCACTGAACCTCAAGCAGAACAAATACAAAAGAACCACATAGGGTCATAGCCTAGTCAAATGCAGAAAATCGAAGACAAAGAGAAAACCCTTAGCAGTCAGAGATAATGTTTCAAAGGAGCCTGCAAAGGAACATTAGTACGACTGATGACTGACAAGAAATATGAAAGCCTATGACACTAAAATGGTATCTTTAAAATATGGAAAAAAAAAAATTCCATCAAGCTAGAATTTTATGCCACAGGAAAAAAAAGGGGGGGAAGGTAATATAAATATTTTAATGCAAAATTGAAGACATACAGTTAATTATCAGCAGATTATGTGACAAAAGAATACTAAAAGGAGTTCTTTAAGCTAAAAGAAAATAATACGAAATAAAAATACAGAATGACAATAGGATTTCAAAACACAAGAAAGGAGTTCTGTTGTGTGAATTTAGGATGCTAGGAACTTCTGCAGCTATTTGGCAACTGTTAGAGAGATATTTACTCCTGATAAACAGAAGTCAGTAAACCCAAAAGACAGGAAAGACCTTCAGGCATCATAGAACTAGTGAAGGGTATCTGGAACTGCCTATGTAGACTTCTTAAGTTAGAAAATAAATATTTTTATTGTTCAAAACAATTTTTAATTTAAGAAACTAGCAACTTTTGCTTCTAGCATTATGGCAAGCTGGGTAATCTACGGGATAATGCTGCAACAGAAATGGCGTATTTTGCATGGGACAAACTCCATTGCATTGCTTTTCTTGAAGAAAAAAATTCAGGTCTCCAAGGACCACCCTTCCTGCTCTCAAAATAATCAACTGTCAGCATGTAGGTTGGGCACTTAATTTTTCATTTTATTTAATTTTAATGCATTTAAGCTTAAATTTAGCTACATGTGGCTAGTGGCTTCAATTTGGGTCAGTGCTACTCTGGAACTTTGCCATACACAGTGTGGTCTCAGAGTTCAGCAGAATCAGCATCACTTGGGAGCGTATTAAAACTGCAGAGTCAGAGCAGATGCGGTGGCTCAGGCCTGTAATGCCAGCACTATGGGAGGATGAGGTGGGTGGATCACTTGAGGTCAGGAGTTTCAGACCAGCCTGGCCAACATGGTGAAACTACAACATACTAAAAATACAAAAATTAGCCAAGCATAGTGGGCCCACCTGTAGTCCCAGCTACTAGGGAGGCTGAGGCAGAAGAATCACTTGAACCCAGAAGGCAGAGGTTGCAGTAAGCTGAGACCACACCACTATACTCCAGCCTGGGTGACAGAACAAGAATCAGTCTCAAAAAGAAAAAAAAAAAAAAAAAAAAAGCAGAGTCTTGGACCCCACCCATACTGAATTAAAATTTTCATGTTAGTAAGATCCCTGTGATAATTCATTTGAACATTAGCGTTAGTTGGGGTTTTGTTTGGTCTTCATGTTTTCTTATTCTGAAAAAATAAATCAAATGACTCTAAGTTTGAGTCCAAGGAGCATGGGACCTTAAACATCCCATGTCTTTGTGCCCTAGTTTCCATATACCACACACAAATCTCAATTCCATACCAACCTGTCACAAGACTGTGCATAAAATTTTTTAAGCATCAAGCAACTATGAAGTTTAGTTCATAATAGAAAATAATCATAATTTGAACTGTAGAATCTCATCTGTGGGAGGACCTATAACAAATAATATTTCATAACTAAGAAAAATCAAGCCTTCAATATAGTTATTTTCTCTAATTTCATACTTCCAGGCATCTCTTCTGGTCGGCTGCCCCCTGATCCCATCACTGCCCCTTCAGCCCACAGACCAACAACATGCTTTTCCCATGTGGGCCTTAATGGGCCCTGTAGGGCCATGTGTCTCTGACTTTGCACGTGTTCTCTTTGCATGGCATAGCCTTCCCCCTTCCCCAACTGGCAAACTTCAACTCATCCTTCAACATGCTGCTTATTTTCTGTTCCTGTCCCTAAGCAAGGCAGATGAATCACTGCCTCCTCTAAAACCCCATGGTAACTGGTGCCCACTTCCCTAGCTGTACATATCACAGTGTTGTAAATGTTTCTTTACTTATCTCTCCTCCTCACTAAACTGTGTGCTCCTTGAAGAAAGAGAAACTACATCTAATTCATCTTTGTAGCCCCATGACCAGTACAACATTGGTTTATTGTCAGAGTTCAGGAAATGTATTTACATTCATCCTATAACATATAATGTATATACAATGAACATAATGAATGGATGATTCCCTGAGTTCACATGGTTTAGCCAGGGCTGGAACTGGAACATGGATTTTCCAATTTCCATCCAGGCCTTTTTATTACATTTTAGAGCATGTTCTACATGTTCTAACACAGATTGTGGTCTTGGGACATTTGGAACAACAACCATGAAAAAGACAATGCCTTATTCTCCTCAAATGACACAGGCTATAAGGGAAACAGCAGCGCCATTTCAAAATTCATCTAGTTCATCAGAGGCTCCCTGAGAGATTGTGTGACTCTTGTATACTTGGTGAAATTGAGCAATGAGAATCCAAAAATAAGATCAGTAAAAGAACAGAAGCAGACAGTTTGTACTTAATTTTCACCCATTTAGACCTGTTGGGCTTGCGAAAGATGGAAGACAGTTCCAGACAGCTGCAGAGAGTGTTTGCAATGAAGAAAGTGAGGATTTCAACTCCTGTTCAGAGTTCTGAAAATGCATTTCAGTGATTCCACTGCTTGAGTGTTCTCTGGGTAAACTGCCCAATTGTAATTAAGATGAGCAGCAAGTCAGTGAGAGTAAGATGAGGAAGACAAAGAAACACACAAAGACAGAGAGAATGTATGTAGGAGAGAAGGAGAAGATAGGAGCAAGGGAAAGGGAGTTTGGATAAACTCGCCAACTAAAGATTTTTTAATTAAATTTATGGCAGAACTAATTTAAGATAAGCATATTAGCCGGGCACAGTGGCATACTCCTGCAGTCCTAACTAATTGGGAGGCTGATGGGAGAGGATCACTTGGGCCCAGGAGTTCAAATCCGGCCTGGGAAACATAATGAGACCTCATCTCTAAAACAAAACAAAGCAAAAACGATATGCATATATTAACAAAGTATAGCTATAAAAAAGAAAGGAAACCTCCTTTCTTTTATTCAATATAGGTATCATCTCCTTCTCTTCTTGTTTCCTTTTACTTGGGAAAGGCCTTTATTTGCAAAGAATAGATCAACACAATAGGTAACCAAGGAGTTAGATATCACACACTCTAAAACAGTTCTAAGCTCTGTATTCATTTTCTCATGCTGCTGTAACAAATGACCACAAATTTCATTGCTTAGAACAACACAAATGTATTAGGATATCTGTAGACAAGAAGCCCAACATAGGTCTCACCGGGCTAAAATCAAGTTGCAGCCATGCTGGGCTTCTCTGTGGAGGCTCTAGATAAGAATTCATTTCTGTTCATTCAGGTCAGTAGCTAAATTCAGTTCCTTGAAGTTGTGGGACTGAGGTCCCTGTTTTCTTGCTGGTTGTCAGTTAAGATCAATTCCCAGGTTCTAAAGGTCACCCATATTCCTTGGCTCATGGTCCCTTTCCTCTGTCTGCAGAACCACATCCCTCTCTCACTTCAACTCTGTCCTGCCTGTTTTTCAGTTGTGTCTGTCTTCCTTCTGCCTTCCTCTTCCACAGTTAAGGATGCCTGTATTTACACTGGGCCTTCCCAGACAATCCAGAATAATCTCCTTATTTTAAGATCCATAACCTTAAACCCATCTCCCAAGTTCCTATGGACATGTAAGGTAACATCTTCACAGGTCTCAGAGGTTGGGGGCCGTTATTCTACTGACCACACCCTTTGTTTAGTGGATAAAGGAATCCAAGAGGTCACTAGACTGTGCCTGGAAAGATATCAGCCATGAAACAAAGCTTAGACAAGACTGGGAGGGGATCTAACAATAACTGTATGCCCATACTGGGCATTCACTCACATAGTCATTAACAAAGGCTTATCAAATACACACTGTGGTCCAAAAGGCCTGTGGTGGTTACTAAAATAAAACATGGTCATGTCCTGTTCCCAACCCCCACCCCCATCCAGAAGCACACAGGGAGGTGGCAGGCAGGACAGCCAACCAACCTCAGTGCCACCAACCAACCTCAATGCCACATGGCAAGGGCAGTGTATGTGGTGAAGGTACACATGTGGGCAGGGAGGAGAGAGGGCCCAGACAGAGGACAATCAGAGAGGCTTCCAGAAGGAAGCACAGCCTTAATAATGGAGGATAATACACAACGAAAGCTGTGGGAGGTCTACTGTGATGAAGTGTGGGACATGTTTGGGAGATGAGAAGGAAAGGAAGGCAGGAGAGACAGGTCAGCAGTATCGCATACGTGCTCCATAGTAAGGAGTTTGGATGGTACCCCAAGGGCAATGAGAGAATTCACTAAAAGATTTCTAAGAGATTTTAAGCAGATATGTAATCAGATTGTTTTTCTAAGATCACTCATGAAGCAGATAGGAAAGAACTATAAAAGTAAGCTTGAAAATAATTTTCAACCCATTTACTCAGGAGTGAAAGAAATCTATACAGTTAAGCATAAAATTAAGCCATAGGAGCTGGTATTAAAAGCTATAAATACAACTTCCTCCTTCTGTCCCCATTTGTGATTTCTTTGTGGCAATTGTATAGGGACAATCTAAAGGTATGTTTTTTTTTCTCAAGTAAACTGTTACGGGAATGTTCCAGGGAGATACAAAAATTGACATGCAGGTTTAAAACTCCTCCACTACCCAAGAATGCACGATCTCCTTTCTCCCCCATAATGGTTCTTGCTTTCTTCCATCCACTACCTTCCCCTCCCTCAGGCCCACTCACCTTCCTCTGTAGATAGATTCATGGGAAATTACATCACATTTTAAATCCAGCAAAAGAGATTTATATTTAAAGAAATTCTATATTTTCATAACATGTTTTCTGAATATAAAAGTAATACATTTCCTAGTCAAAATTTTGGAAAACTATAAAGAAGTTCTGATGGAAATTCTTTAATCTTTTTTTAAGAGAAGGAATATTTCTGAAAGTGTAAATACAGTATAATTTTTATTTCTATATTATATTCTAATAAAGAACAAATATAACTGTACTCTGTATTAGTCTGTTCTTGCATTGCTATAAAGATATACCTGAAACTGGGTAGTTTTTATGGAAAATAGATTTAATTGGCTCACGGTTCTACAGGCTATATAGGAAGGATAGTTCTGGCATCTGCTCAGTGTCTAGAGAGGCCTCAGGAAGCTTACAATATTGGCAGAAGGGGAAGTGGGTACAGGTAGGGCACACAGCAAAAGCAGAAATGAGATCTGGTTTTCAATAACCAGATCTTGTAAGAACTTATTATTATGAAGATAGCACCAAGCCATGAGGGATCCATGCCCATGATCCAAACACCTCCCACCAGGCCCCACTTCCAGCACTGGGGATTACAATTCAACATGAGATTTGGACAGGGACAAATATCCAAACTATATCATTCTTTAATGGCATTTTTTTGTTGTTGTTGCTGTCACATTGAGTTTTTGTTTTACTTAACATATTAGGAGAATTATTTTGTCCTTAAATATTAAAATACTATTTTAATGACTAGACAGTTGTTTTCATGACTACATACATATTATAATGACTACCACAATTCATTCAACTATAGTTTATTGATCTCCTATTATTGATTTTTTTCTTGTTTTTTTTTAGTACTCTAATTAATACCATAATCAATATTTTTTAAGCAGCTTTGATTTTCTGGAAATTTCCAACTCCTTCTGAATTTTTTTTTGTTTGTTTGCTTTTGCATGAATCTAGAATTTAACTGGAAACTAAGAAACCTTAGTAAATAAACTTGTGGCAAACTGATACTTTTGATACTCTCCTCTCAAGAAAAAAAAAGAAAGAATAACATGGAAATACTGTCATGATTTCTTTGAGTGAAAGGAAGGTCAAGACACAGGCAATGATAGAGATCTGTAAGGAGAGAACATTCTAGAACCAGGAACTCAAAACACAGTATTAAAAAAAATAAAATTTCAGGACCCTCTAAGTTTATTATGCCAAGGGGGAAGTTAAGCCTTGAAGACTGAGTCATGCAGCATGTTTGCAACTTCTGTTTCTTGGATTACAGCTTAACTTTCTTTTTTTTTCATCTGTAAGCTTAACTCTCTTCTTTATAGCTTATAGATCTCTTCTTCATAGCTTAACTCTCTTCCTTATTTTGCTCTGCAAATGACTGGGAGAAACTACAGACCAGACCTCCCACTTCCAATCACCATTCTTTGTTATAGATTAACTGCCTCCTGCAGTGTCCTGTCCCTAACTCAGACCAGATGGTGCCCACAACTCCATGACCACTATAAATTCAGTGTGCAATGTTATAGATATATATATATAGCTTTCCAGAAAGAAAAAGATCACCTCCACTAATCAGGTGGTTGTAACTGTGCATTAAGCTTTACATAGAAAGATGTTGAAATTCTGTTAAGCTTCCCTAAACATCATCTGTATGAATGATCCCAGACTTCTGCACTTTGAATTACTGACTTCCATTCTTTAGATGCTGCGCTTCTCTGGTGGCTTGTCCTCAAATTTTGTGCTTGAATAAACTCTCTTCAAACTAAATCCTGACCCTTTTGATTGTTTTAGGTTGACAACAAAGAAGTATACAAATATTTATTAAACACCTATTATGGAACAACCACTATACTCCAGGGATACAGCTGTAGCAAGGTAGACACAGCCTCACCCTTCCAGAGTTCAGCGTCTAACCAGGTAGAAGTACTTACAGACATGACATGGAAGAATGATGCTAGAAGGGAAGCAAGAATTGTACCTATAAATAACTTTAGAGGTCCACATGATTTTTAAGCCTCCTTGTCTACTATTAATTCCTCATCCTTCACAAATATTAATCAAAGATACTCCCACTTTTATACTAGTTTCTTTCATTAGGTCCTAGATCCTTAAGCATCAGAGAACATTTTGCTTTCATTAGCACTGTAATATCTTGTCTTGAATTTTGAAAAATGGCTCCTTTCTGTGATAGAAGATCATTCAGCATCTATTAGCCATACCCTGGTGGCATTTTTAGATCTCAGTTTGCAGGATCAGTGTTCCAGGTGTCCACCCCCAGTCAGTATCTTCCAGGCAACCCTGATATTATTTGTCTTTTTAAATGTTCATAAATTCATATATCTTAATATACAATATACCACTAATTAACTGGATGATCTGCTTACTTTTTAACACTTAAATGCAATTCTTTCTTTCCCCATTGTTACAAACTTAGGCACTTTTTAATTTAAAAGCCTCCATCTGAAAGAATATTTGCAAATCAACAAGGAAGGACAAGTGGTGAAGCAGGGAGGGAGTACATAAACTTTTTCTGAAGAATGTGCTAAACTCTTTCACTGTTTAATAGGTAAGAATGAATACTGCTGTTTAACTGGATCCAGTCTCTGAAATATCTAATTAAAACTGATGTGCTTATTTAGTTTCCAATTCATCACAGGTGGGCCCACATTAATGTGAAAATGAGAGTAAATTACCAGCATTTGGCAATCTCACTGAATGTCATTCACATTATTAACTCAAACCTCAAAATGCATTTTAAAATGTGGTTCCTAGGTAGGGCACCATCTCTCCACACAAACAAAAATCTTCCCCGGTAAGCTTATGGAATTTTACTTTTATGTAGAAGGTTCCCAGTGACACAAGTCCACCAACTCAAAACACCTCGCCTGCGATCCAACAGGGGTGTCAAAGGGAAGATGGTGGGAGCAATGCCCCCTTCCTTCCCAGGCATTAGTGTCTCCTGGGAGTGACTGTTTAGTTTGGCCCAACTCTCTTCTACCTTGTCAAGTGGAACTTCATTAAAAATTCAGTTCGTTTGACTTTGTGGAGAGATTCTTTACAAGTAGTCCTCACAGAGGACTGGAAAAGGATAGCAGTTTTAATTCCACCCGACCAACAGCCTCCCTACAGCACATGAGCTCTGAACCCTTAATCCTTTCTTTTTTCACACCTACAAAATGGAAAGTCATCTTCCATCTAATTTGTCTTTGAAAGACTCCTTCCCATAGCGTGCTGAACTGTATTCTGAAAATGCATAGATGAGAAGAATCCTCCACATTGACTTCATTCAGTCCACACAGCACACACAGTAACTCATCAGCATCTCAAATCATTTTTTCCCCACTTTTTCTAAAGCTTTCAAATCCATATGGAAGATAATTTATTTCACTTTTAAAGCACCCAATGTTAGAGGCTAATTTATAAACTGAATAAATTATTCCAGGGGCATGGAAAGAAAGCCAAGAAAATTCCCACTTTAAACACATACATTCATCTCTCCTCCCCCTGCTTTTAATACCCAAAATCTTATATGAAAACTTATTCTTTCAATTTAAGGTTTTGAACCCTTCAGATTGAAACATCGGATTTTTTGGCAAAGAGTGTAAATGACCAATAAACAGATGATATGGTACTTAATTTCACAAGGAGTCTAGGAGATCAGATTAAAGTAATATAAAGGTACCCATATTGCTCCACCAACTTAAGAGAAGTTTACAAAACAGTAAGACTCTGTGCTGGTGAGAAAGCAGGCAGTCCCCTTCTGGGGCAGTGGTGGCAGGAGAGTGAATTGCTATGAACTTTTCATTAAAACAAGCAAATTTTATGTGTGCTTTACCACATTTAAAATTATAAACTAGTAATAATCTGGAAGTAGGTATTGTAATTCAATATATACAAACCTGTTGGCTCATCCTCACTTTTGAATCTATCCAGTAGAAATCAATATACTAGTACCTAAGGATATATGTAAAAAAATAATTCCGGCATTGTTTGCGATGGCATGGGCGGGGAGATAGCTGTATACATTCAGATTCATCTGTACTATAAAATATTATGCAGGGTGGTTTTTTTAACTGCATTATCTATTCTTTACCAACCTGGAGAAATGTCTATAATGCACAGTTAAGTGAGAAAAGCACGTTGTAGAGTATTATAAATAAGAGATGGTAGTATACAGTGGTTCAGAGCATGGGTAGATTGGTAAGTCATGTTTTCAGCAGTTTGACTTTAGATAAGATTCTTAATCTCTCCAACACTCAGTCTTCTCATCTGTAAGATGGGTGTTAAAATGGAAATGATACCATCTCACACGGTCTGGGTAAATATTAACTAGAAATGGATGTAAAAATATACTGGATGCCACAGAGCAGGTATTTAATTAGTGCTAATTCCCTTCTCCCTCATCCCCCAAACTGAATCCGTTTTAGAGCCTTTCTTGCAGGAGAGAAAACTAGGGAATCACCAATAGCTGGCTCAGCAGAAATGAGGTCTGTCTTGAGGTTAGAAGGATGTGAGGTCATTTTGGGAGCAGTGGCTCATGCCTGTAATCCCAGAAGTTTGGGAGGCCATGGTGGGTGGATCACCTGAAGCCAGGAGTTCAAGACCAGCCTAGCCAACATGGCAAAACCCCATCTCTACAAAAACTAAAAATTAGCCAGGCATGGTGGCATGTGCCTGTAATACCAGTTACTCAGTAGCCTTAGGCACAAGAATCACTTGAACCCAGGAGGTAGAGGTTACAGTAAGCCAAGATCACACCACTGTAGTCCAACCTGGGTGACAGAGCAAGAGTGTCTCAAAAAAAAAAAAAAAAGGAAGAGGAAGGATGTGAGTTCAAATCCCTGTTGGGCTACTTGATGACCCTGGATAAATATGTAACTGTTTAGAGCCCCTTTCCCTTAACTCATTGGGGTTTTCATAAAGACTAAATCAGATGCATGCATGTGCACAAAGTTTTGTGTGTTCATGTGGCTACATGTACATTACCAGAGGTAATATTTAAAATGTTAACACCTGTTAGTGCATGGATATCAAACAACTGGAATGAACCATGGCTTCTGGCACATAATAGGTGCTCAATCAATGTTCCAATATCTTTCCTTCTTTCATTTAATAAACAATTGTTTTTGAGTATTTGATATGAGCTCAGAATTATGTTTTCCTTGATAAGAAAGGATAATTCTGACACTCAGACTGGTAAAAGGCAAATATACATATTTATAATTATATACATTTATATATATAATTGATTCTACTACCTTTGCATATATATATATATATGCATAGAACCAATTTTCCAATTATATATATGTGTATATACATTTTTAATGTGTGTGTGTGTGTGTGTGTGTGTGTGTGTGTATGCAAAGGTAGTAGAACTGATTTCCACTACTTTGCAATCATTTCTAAGGTCAGCCCTGCACAACCAATAGTAAACAGAAAAATCAAAACAAAACAGAAACTTCAAGTTCTAAATAGCAGTGTTGTTTTAGCTGTGCAATTCCTGTGATAAGGTGCCAAAGCAAACCAAACAGGGAAAATCCAGAGACAGTGAGAAAGTACACGTTGAAGTTCACAATCAAAGGCTGGACAGGATCATGCCAGGTTCGACCCAGCTGTCTGCAGTAGGAGTGGCACACCAGGCTGCAGGCAAGGAGAGGCCCATCATGCATCAGGGTGAGCACACTGCATGGCCAGGTCCCTGTAACCCTTCTCTGTGCCTCTCTGTCCTCATCTGCAAGTGAGGACACTGAGGGCCACATCCTTCACAGGACCTTTCTCTCCACACACAGAGCTTCTGTGAGCTCCACTCAAATCTGTCTCGGGGTGCTTTAGGGAGTACATTTTAAATGGGTGAGGACTAGAAACAAATAATTTAGCTTGAGGTTGCAAGGAAGCTGGAGTTTGGAGTCAGACAAACCAGGGAGAAACTATTTTCAAAATGTTGAAAACATTTCCCTCTGAAAAACTGAATGTGCTTCAGCCAGGAAAAAAAGCATTTTTATTCCACAAGGCATAATAGGGCTCCTCAACCAAGTCAACACTAAGGGAATCTGTAGAAGTCTAATGTATCAGGAATTAAATTTAATTGCTGGAAAACAGGAACACTCTGTCCCAAAATACATATATATACATATTGTTTCACTAAATCGATAGTTATTTTCCACATGTACTGAGAAATCTAGGGCAGGTATAATAAATGCAAGCTCTTCTTATCCTTTACTCAGCCACTCTTGGCATGAGTGTGTCACCTCATCGTCACAAGATAGCTGCTAGAACTCCAGCCATCATACCTATATTCTGCTGGAAGAAGAAGCAAGGTGACCTTGCTGGAAGAAGAAGCAAGTTTGCCTGGGACTGTCTGGATTTTAGGAATGAAAGACTCATATCTCTAAAACCACAGGCAAACCTGGACAGTTGGTCACCCCAGAGGGAAGGCAAAAGCCAAAAAAGAAAATGCCAGTTGGGGTTTTCCCACTGTTTCAAGGATCTTATGCAGAAGTTCTATCCAAACAACTTCTGTTCGTGTCTCATTAGTGAGAACTTATTTACAAGGTGCCCATTTGCAAATTAGGCTGGCAAATGCACATGACCACTGAGGCAAACTGTGTACCCACCAGGAAGAGAGGAGAATGGATAAATAGTCAGTTTCTTTCACACTCTGTAAGAGTGGAACCACACAGTCCGTAGAACCCCACATTCCTTAACCCTGAAAACTCTACTCTGAGCCTCTGTCCAAGAGCATTCTAACTCTGTTGTGAGTTCCAGCCACCCACAGAGGTAATAATGACTCAAGAATTTAGCAAATCAGAGCAGTAAGTCATTTACAAGATCTGGGATGGGCTGTTGCAGGCTGTAACTGGCTGGAGGCTCCCGGTCCATTCCATTCTCTGGGTCCTAAGTAAAATGGCCCGGCGAGGGCGTAGGTACTGGTTTCCAATGACACTCCTCCAGAGACCGCACATCTCTGCCTTGTATCTAAGCTCCAGCAAGCAGAAGGAAGAAAGATGCACTGACAGGGCCCTGATTAGGGATTAGGCTTTCTCCAATCCCATCTCCACCCAACCACAGTGTCATTTTGAAGAATTGTTTGCAGTAAATGAAGGGAGAGGAGCTATAAGGGCAAGAAATTGGTAAAAAATAATCGGAAAGAAGTGCTAACATTTGATGAGGGTAATAACCTTTCTAAACTAGTGTCCTACTGCATTAGATTTTCCATGAAATTATTTAAAACAGCAGGGAATCAAACATCCCCACATTATTAACCCCAGTGTGTGCTTACTGAAGAAAATCCAAACGATATTTATGCGTCTCATGCAGAGGTTGAGCCTTAATGTCCAGAATGAGGCAATGAAGCTATGGAATTCTGTCTGTATTGTCTTCTGTTGATAACAAGAACCACAGCTGTATTTCTTGCCTGGTGAACTTGCAAAACAGCTCTTCCTCCTATTGTGATAAGCACAATGTCAATCATCACCATCTAGCTTTTGGTAGCACTTTCTTTAAAAGGTCAGGGCTTCTTTGCAACAGGTTCTCTGTTTTCAGGGAGTCTTGGTTATGAAAAACACAAAAAAGTTGATATATCGAGTAGTATATTTTTTTGAGATTCTTCCCTAGGAGAAAACACATAGTGTAAAATCTTCACCACCACAGACTGATATTGTTATAATAAACATTACATCACATAAACTCATGAGAACGTTGGCCACAGCTCGTCACATCACTAGGAGTAAATCTGTCACAACCTGAGTCACTGTAGAAGCACTCCAGTCAAACATGTTGAATTACAGCTAGATTTTAGCATTAATTATAATAATTATATCATAACCATCATTTCATCATAAAAATTAGTTTCACTATGACATTTTGTTCTTTGTTCCAAGACTTGAAAAATTCCCAAACTGCAAAGGTGTTTAAAAATAATGTTTGATCAAGGTTAAAAAATGTAAGTTTTTATAGATTTATGGGTTTTTCAAACAGCATTCAAATAAATGGTAATTAATATACAGAAAAGCTTGCTAAAACTGATTGGATTTCATACTCCTTATAAGTTAGAAGGATTTACCTTTTACATTTTTTGAAGAGCTATGCATATGAATTACAAAGCTATAAATATACTAGAGGACCCTCGTGGTATCATATTGAACAGCTGTTTGCAAAGAACACATCTCTTCAGTACCCTGAGGAAGGCACAGAATATTGAAATGTTGACTAAATATTCAAATCGTTCCAAGAATGGATAACCATGAAAACAAAAGGGAACTATGAATTACGGCCCAGAGTTTGTGTCTTGGTCTGAGTAAGCTCTGTCAAAAGCCATTTCCAGTCTCCCCTGCCTTTTCCCTTCTCTTCTCCTTTCTCCCATTCTTTTGATTCAAAAGCTGTTACCTAGAGCTGAGCAAGGTAGGCACCAGCAGCAGGTGAGTAGGAAAGAGGCTAAGGTGGCCAAGCACCAGGTGCTGGAGCCCAGCAAGGTGAGGAGGGTATCCATGGAGAGCAGAGCATCAGGGCCCAAGTGGGATGAAGAGAAGGTAAAGCAGTGCAGAACAGTGTGTGAGTCGGCCTGGAGAGCATCCCGTGGGCACTGAAGCTCCAGTGAGGTGGGAGGGCATCCCACAGGCAATGGATAGGAGCAGTTGCTGGTGCGGTGCCTGGGTCCAGGAGGGCAAGAGAGCATCCATAGTAGAGATCCATGGTACTGTGCATGGTGCTGGGTGAGGAAAGCATCCTCACAGGTGACACCCGGGCAAAGCAAAGGCAGAAGGGTGTCTGTGTGAGGGTGACTCAGGGCAAGGAGCAAAAGAGCAAATATCCCATCATCAACAAAGAGGAAAGAAACTACTTTAGGCCCCTCCCCATTAAATGAATAAGTCTCTAACGGCCCCATTCCAAATGGATTAGTGAATGAATAATTCTCTGGAAAAGACAACAATATTCATAAGGATTTACCATAGGGCCACTACAAATAAATATGCTTAACTAATCTCATTTCTTTTTCTTTTTCTTTCTTTCTTTCTTTTTTTTTTTTTTGTTAACCAGACAGACACAACAGGAGATACCTGAAGAGAATATATATCCTTGTTTTTAGCAGGACCTATTTCACAAACTCTTTATAATATCACAATTATAAAGATAACAGCTGGCCAGGTGTGGTGGCTCTCGCCTGTAAACCCAGCACTTTGGGAGGCCGAGGCAGGCGAATCACCTGAGGCCAGGAGTTTAAGACCAGCCTTGTCAAGATGGTGAAACCTCATCTCTACTAAAAATACAAAAAAAAAAATAAAACAAATATAGCCAGGCATGGTGGCATGCACTTTGCAATCCCAGCTAGTTGGGAGCCTGAGGCAGAAGAAGAGCTCTAACCCAAGAGGTGGAGGTTGCAGAGAGCCAAGATCGTGCCATTGCACTCCAGCCTGGGCAACCAGAGCATGAAACTCTGTCCCCCTTCCACCCATACAAAAAAAATAGCAGCCAACATAATGAAGCTGCCATTTATTGAGTTATTATGTAACAGTTGTGGAAATGAAAGGCTAAATTGATTAAGCCCACCAAAATCCACCTGCCTTGCTTTCTTTTCATTGCTGACTTCCAGTAGATCTTAAGACTGTATAGCTAAAAGTCACATAGCCAAACAATATATGACTAAACTCCCACTAGCTTCCTCATAGATAGCATCTCTGATATATATGTCATTATGGTAACAGTTGCTTGAAGTTATTTTTCAGGAATTAGGGGAAGCTCATATCCAGTTTGAATTTGAATCAGCTGAGACCACCAACCTGCCTGAGAAGTAACCCTTTGGCATCAGAAGGCTAAAAGTTCCTCCTCAGATATATTAATGCTGCCATTTTCTGAATGTGTGTCCCATGAAAAGCCGTGAAGCCTGACTGCACATGCACAGATCACTGATGACCTCAGTTTTCCTTGTCTCCAACCCCATTCCCCAGACTATAGGTCACGTGCTTCTTTATCCCACAAATATCCCTAAAGGCCACCTTTGAAGAGGCAGATTTGAGAGCTATTCCCCTGTCTCCCCCCTGGGCTTCCCTGGGAATAAATCCTTGCTCTTTTGCAAAACCCAGCATCAAAGTTATTGGCTAAAACTGTGCATCATAGTGCACAGGCAAAACAGACCTGGTCTAGTGTCATTGTGATGCCAAATATTTAATCCTCATAACAATTCTAGGAAGCAAATATTATTATTCCTTATAGTCTCTTTTCAGATGAAGAAAATGGAGATTCAAGAAGTTAAGGAAAAAGCCCAAGATCACAGAGCTACTAATTGGAAGACTGGATATTCAAACTCACCACTCTCACACACAAACTGCATCCTCTTAACTTCTTTGATGAATGCCACAGTTAAACATAATCATAGCTCATTGAATAATTACCCTCGAATAGCCCGTATCAATTAATCAATGTCAGCTTGAAAAAAGGTCTTGAATAATGAGCAAATTGTATTTGGTGAAAATTTGAAAACATTGGTTAAATTTTTAAATTATTTGTTATCTGCCCATACTGAGCAAGGTGAATAGAGTTGAGTGTAGGTGAGCAATAATGAAGGCCTGTATAAGGGTGGGGACTACAGGACAGACCAGCTAAAACATGGAATAAGACGTGCATCCTGCCTTCCAGGAGCTCACAAACAGCAATTATAAAAATGACAAATGTATGTACCAAAGATGAGAAAGAGGGGAAGTTCTAAAGAGGGAGACTAGTTAAGGACATCAGGCAAGCATCACCGGAAAAGATGACTTCACGGGTCGGAAACCAGAGATGAGTGGAATTTTACAGCTGCTCAGGAAAGAGAAATTGGAGTAATGGAAGAGCTTGAGCAAGGCAAAAAAGGGGGAACAAGTGAAGCTTCTTTAGGGAAAAGCAAGGAATCCTAGTCCCCAGCAGAAGAGAATCCCCAGAGTAGCACTGTAACAGATAGAAGTAGAAAAGTAGAAATTAGATGACACTATAAATTTCCATCTCAGATATTTGTAATTTTGTTCAGGGAATACTATCAAAGTTGAATGTTAAGATAAAGCATTCCGTAAGTGTCCACTGAAGTAATAATTGGCAATAATTTTGAAAAGAGATTAGGAAGGGGAGAGAGTGAAATTTGAGGAAGAGCAATTTGAGGTACAGTATGGTATCTATAATTCATAGTCACTGACCTGTGGACTCAAATCTGAATTATGGAAGAGAGTTTCTATAAAAAGCCAGTACAAACCACATGAACTCTTACTGAAATATTTGAACTATTGGGAGCCCAAAGCAGGCTGATTTCTAAACTACACAATGATGCGTATTGTAAGTGGAGGTGAAGGGTACCTGCCGGGTGCTGTTGGAATATATAGGAGAACAGAACAGGTGCAGTGGCTGGAGCAAGAGAGCCAACCAGTCTATCTATATGCTATGGGTTAAAGAGAAGTTAAAAGAGATCACCACTTCTAGTCCTGGGAGGCAGCCTGATAGATGGCTGGGCAACAGACCGCAGTGATAACAGCACACACATGGGAAGAAAGAACACCATAGTGAGCTGGAGCAGTCCATAGAAAAAGGCAGATGCCTTCCTAGAGACAAGATGTGTAGTTGATGAACATCCCGAGACACTCTGTGGGAGCCTTCTGAGCGGAGAGAAACTCGATTTAATACATCTGAGAAGTCATCACAGCATTGATATTCTGTTCATTATTTGTTCTGGCTTCATCCATTACTTTTATACCTAGCTATTTATAACTTTCCAAAGTTGTTAACATAATAGAATTTGTGCAACCACCATCACAGTCATCAAAATGTGGAAGCACTCCATCACCACACAGCTCTCATTCATGTACCCCTTTATAGTCACACTCCTCTCCCTCGTTCCAGACCACCCTTAACCTCCAGCAATCGCTAATCTGTTCCCCTATTTAGACTTTTGTCATTTTGGAAATGAGTAACTGGGGTGAACCCTCTAACGAGTATATAGCAATAAAAAGCACTATTGAGACAACTGACAAAATTTGGCTATGGACTGTGGATTAGATATTAGTATTGCATCAGTGAGAAGTCTCCTGTTTTTGATCATGTAATTGTGATTATGTCAGGAAAAGTTCTTGCTTTCAGAAAATACACACTGAAATCTTAGGGAATAAGGAGGCACTTTACCTCTTAGTTTCAAATAATTGTGAAGACAGAGGAAGAAAGAGGGAGAGAGAGCACACATGCACAAGAAAATGAGGCAAAATGTAAACACTTCACAAATCTGGGTAAAAGTATACAACAGTTTTGAGATTTACCCTTAAAACTTTTCTGTAAGTTTGAATTATTTCAAATAAGGTTTCAAGGAAAAGTACTATCAGAATGACAATCTGCTTTGCATATTTTATTTAAAGGTTCATGAAAGGTTGAAAAGAATACTAGATATATGTACAGTATACAGACCTCCATGTATCCTGCATCTAAACATGTAGAATGGTTTTCTCTTTCTTGCCCTCCACTCTTCTGATGTAACACTATCAAGAAAAAATTCTAGCAAAGAGATTTTTAAAGTGATGTGAAGGATACAAGATTGGTATAGACTTAGCCAACTCTATCTTTAATAACATCCTAACAGGGCCAAGTGGCAGAGGCTTAGGAGTATGGCCTCTGAGGCATGAGGCCTAACTTTGAATCCTGGTTCTGCCACTTACTAGCTGTGTGACCTTAGGCAAGTTGATTCACCTCTCTGTGCATCTATAAATACAGATAGAATAAAAATATTACCTACCTCTAGGGGTATCTTGTGTTTTAAAAGTGTTTATATCTAACATGCTTAGAAGAGTGCCTAGCGTACATTGAGTGTTATATAGGAGCTTGCTGTTATTGAATGGGGAAATCAAAAGCAATTCTCTGGGCGGATACAAACACTGCATGCTGCCTTTTTGTAGGCATTTTTCTCTCCATACTCTCCTTCACATTTGTATCAAATTCCATTTTCCTTAAGAGTATTTTTATTTTCCTGCTCTTTGGCAAAAATGTTTCTTAATCTTCAGCAGTAATATATCAATATGGAGTGACAGTTTGACAATATGGTTCTCACTTTTCGTAGTATAAATTCAAAGACAAATTGTGAACAAGTCAAGTGAAACTTGTAATTCACAGCTGTGAGGTCACACTAGTGAATTATAAGCTTTTCATTATGTCAGAACTGTGAATTACAAAGACTATTTTTCTATAGTTCCTGTCAAATAATTTATTAGATAACCCTCTATCACAGGATTTTGCAGCATGACAGAACCAGAAAATACAGGGACTGAACTGTGGTACTTCCAGATAGAACGATAAGAACTTCAACATATAAGAATAATGTTAAAAAGAAAGCGTGATGAGTTTCCATTGTACTCTTGCTAAGTTTAGAGTCATTCCTAGTGAGCAGTTTGTTTTCTCTAAATTAGAGCCACTGACATTAAAACTTGAGGGAGGTCATCTTTTTGTTATCCCCTTCTTACTGTCGTCATCAACTATCATTTCTTACAAGTCACTAAGGGCATAATTCTATAATGTTTAAAAAATTAGAGAAACACAGAGTGAGAAGTGTTCCCATGCTGCAGGCTAACAATGGACGCCCACAAGGACACTGGACCCCCAAAGCAGCCACCAATGATACATATCTGTAGAGAATGCCACACAGAAATGAAGTAAAATCTAGGGATCCAATCAGATGCAGAGAATGCAGATACAGAATAATGTGCCAAAAAAGGACTAAAAGATTGGTCATTTTTGATGTTTGATGAAACCTAGGAATTAGAGGAATGTCTTCACTTATACCTGAATCTGCTCTCTCAATGTTTCTGATTGTTGTATAGCTTTTGATTTTTTATACAGTCATTCCCCTTTATCTTCGGAGGATACATTCCAAGGCCCCCAGTGGACTTCTGAAACCTCAGATAGTACCAAACATTTATACACTGTTTATAAATATATATATATATATATATATATATATATATATATATATATACCTATGATAAAGTGCAATGTATAAATTAAGCATAGCAAGAGATTAATCATAATAAAATAGAACAATTATACTATAATGAAAGTTATGTGAATGTGGTTGGTGTCTCTTGCTCTCAAAATATGTTCTTGTAAAGTATTCACCTATTTTAGAATGTGGTTGACTACAGGTAATTGAAACCACAGAAAGGGAAACTTTAGATGAGGGGGCACTACTGTACTTAGAAATACAACTATAACCAGGGCCAGTGGCTCACGCCTATAATACCAGCACTTTGGGAGGCGAGGTAGGTGCATCACGAGGTCAAGAGATCGAGACCATCCTGGCCAACATAGTGAAACCCCATCTCTACGAAAATACAAAAATTAGCTGGGCATGGTGGCACGCACCTGTAGTCCCAGCTACTTGGGAGGCTGAGGCAGGAGAATTGCTTGAACCCAGGAGGTGGAGGTTGCAGTGAGCCTAGACCGTGCCACTGCACTCCAGCCTGGATCCTGGCAACAGAGCAAGACTCTATCTCAAAAAAAAAAAAAGAAAGAAATACAACTATATATATATGATTTTATTTTTAAGACCATACTGTATTTAGGTATCTACTAATATTTTGTATACAATTTTTTGTTCCATTATATGACTTTTTATTTTATTGTATATGTAATCTGACACACAAGAAAGAGTAAAGTTGCTTCCCCAAGCCACACTTTCAATTAAAACCTAGAATCATCTGTAGTCTTTGTTAAAAATGCAGGTTTCTAGAACCCTCTGAAGTTCTGGTTAAATAAATTTATGGGAAACCAAAAAAAAATTGTAAAGATATTCTTGTTAATATTAACACCAATAGCTAGAAGATAATTCAGATGTTGCTAGCATAAAGAATACATAAATATTTAAGGTGATAGATATCCCAATTACCTTAATTTGATTATGTAACAGTATCAAATTATCAAAAATACTCCAAAATAGGTACACGTGTTATGTATCAATTTTTAAAATATTAATGTCACTTATTATTGCTATTGTGAAACTCTGGATAACTTCTTATAATTTTGTAGCACTTTCATGTCTCATTTATTATTTATGTTGACCGAATGTGGTATGTAGGTTGTATACTATATTCCCATTCATTTGTAGGGACACTGAGGTGATAGGGTGTCAGATGAATCAGAGGACCTAATAAAAAATTATGCCACTATTGAGTATCAAAAGCAAGAATCATGTATTCTCATTCCAAATCCAGAGCTTATTTTCCACATTGCACTCTTTCCCATTTATAAGTATGCCTAAGCAGCACACCTACCCCTAACAAACCCTGATGCTTCATACAGCCCAGACCCTGTTCAGTTTCACATTTGATGAAAAGCCTAATTTTAGAAATATTCTAAAGTAATTTTTAAGACAATTCCAAAATTTGTACTTGCAAATCTTAAAGAAAATGTACTCAGTTTCAATTTATACCCCACAACCACATCGAGTCCTATTTTCTCTTATATTCTCA